>NC_060187.1:1098386-1273386 GCF_021184085.1 Oncorhynchus gorbuscha | reverse complement strand
GTCGTCCGGCCATCACATCTCCTATACAGCTGAGTTGACAGTTGATATAGTCGTTGAGCAGAGCGTTCCATTGGCCCAGGGAGTGCAGCGTGCGCAGCACAGCAACTATCTCCTCAGCCAGTGTACTGCTGTGACTGGCTGTCAGAGAGGCCTGGGGTCGGGACTTCCTGCGTCTCAGAGAGCCCTCTGTGACAGGAAGACATGTTATGACAGAGAACAGACAAAAGAAAGCAGATGAAGTTACTCTGAGGGAACGTTCTACGTGAATACGCTGCTGCTCTTAGTCTTGTAGATGGAGGATATTATTGATCTTTCATGCCTTCATTTGTCCTGAGGGGGTTCATGACGTTGTATTAAACCTTAACATATCCCTGTTAGACAACCCAGGAAACCAAAGAGTTTAGGATCAGGGTGAGGGGTTAGGGGTGAGGGGTTAAGGGTCACGGTACATACCTCTGAGCAGGGGAAGGTCAGAGGAGCACAGTAGACAACCCAGGAAACCAAAGAGTTTAGGATCAGGGTGAGGGGTTAGGGGTCACGGGTTAGGGTACATACCTCTGATCAGGGGAAGGTCAGAAGAGCAGGAGCGTAGTAGACACCCCAGGAAACCAAAGAGTTTTTCCACCAGGAACTTCATGTCCTGAGACCTCTCCATCTTGTCCCAGGAGGGGAGCACGGCCTGCAGCAGACGCAGAGCCAGGATCTGGAGACAGGGAGGAGACACTCGTTACACACAGGGGGAATGTCTCGTTTAGCCATCTCTATAAAGCAGACGCAGAGCCAGGACACAGAGCCAAGATCAGTTAGACATCTGGAGACAGGGAGGAGGAGACCGTGTAAGGGACATGCCTCGTGGTAATCTCCCTCTCTATTCAGTCCCTTCTGGAGTCTGACGGAGGCCTGTACTGTCTCTCTGGAGCCTGACGGAGGCCTGTACTGTCTCTCTGGAGCCTGACGGAGGCCTGTACTGTCTCTCTGGAGCCTGACGGAGGCCTGTACTGTCTCTCTGGAGCCTGACGGAGGCCTGTACTGTCTCTCTGGAGCCTGACGGAGGCCTGTACTGTCTCTCTGGAGCCTGACGGAGGCCTGTACTGTCTCTCTGGAGCCTGACGGAGGCCTGTACTGTCTCTCTGGAGCCTGACGGAGGCCTGTACTGTCTCTCTGGAGCCTGACGGAGGCCTGTACTGTCTCTCTGGAGCCTGACGGAGGCCTGTACTGTCTCTCTGGAGCCTGACGGAGGCCTGTACTGTCTCTCTGGAGCCTGACGGAGGCCTGTACTGTCTCTCTGGAGCCTGACGGAGGCCTGTACTGTCTCTCTGGAGCCTGACGGAGGCCTGTACTGTCTCTCTGGAGCCTGACGGAGGCCTGTACTGTCTCTCTGGAGCCTGACGGAGGCCTGTACTGTCTCTCTGGTGCCTGACGGAGGCCTGTACTGTCTCTCTGGAGCCTGACGGAGGCCTGTACTGTCTCTCTGGAGCCTGACGGAGGCCTGTACTGTCTCTCTGGAGCCTGACGGAGGCCTGTACTGTCTCTCTGGAGCCTGACGGAGGCCTGTACTGTCTCTCTGGAGCCTGACGGAGGCCTGTACTGTCTCTCTGGAGCCTGACGGAGGCCTGTACTGTCTCTCTGGAGCCTGACGGAGGCCTGTACTGTCTCTCTGGAGCCTGACGGAGGCCTGTACTGTCCCTCTGGAGCCTGACAGAGGCCTGTACTGTCTCTCTGGAGCCTGACGGAGGCCTGTACTGTCTCTCTGGAGCCTGACGGAGGCCTGTACTGTCTCTCTGGAGCCTGACGGAGGCCTGTACTGTCTCTCTGGAGCCTGACGGAGGCCTGTACTGTCTCTCTGGAGCCTGACGGAGGCCTGTACTGTCTCTCTGGAGCCTGATGGAGGCCAGTTTGACTGGTACCAAAGACAGAGCTTCCCCAGCACCAGCAGGACATCACCACCAGTCTTTACTGGTACCAAAGACAGAGCTTCCCCAGCAGGACAACACCACCAGTCTTTACTGGTACCAAAGACAGAGCTTCCCCAGCAGGACATCACCACCAGTCTTTACTGGTACCAAAGGCAGAGCTTCCCCAGCAGGACATCACCACCAGTCTTTACTGGTACCAAAGGTAGAGCTTCCCCAGCAGGACATCACCACCAGTCTTTACTGGTACCAAAGGTAGAGCTTCCCCAGCAGGACATCACCACCAGTCTTTACTGGTACCAAAGGCAGAGCTTCCCCGTCACCAGCAGGACATCACCACCAGTCTTTACTGGTACCAAAGGTAGAGCTTCCCCAGCAGGACATCACCACCAGTCTTTACTGGTACCAAAGGTAGAGCTTCCCCAGCAGGACATCACCACCAGTCTTTACTGGTACCAAAGGTAGAGCTTCCCCAGCAGGACATCACCACCAGTCTTCACTGGTACCAAAGACAGAGCTTCCCCAGCACCAGCAGGACATCACCACCAGACTTTACTGGTACCAAAGACAGAGCTTCCCCAGCAGGACATCACCACCAGTCTTTACTGGTACCAAAGACAGAGCTTCCCCAGCACCAGCAGGACATCACCACCAGTCTTTACTGGTACCAAAGGCAGAGCTTCCCCAGCAGGACATCACCAGCAGTCTTTACTGGTACCAAAGGCAGAGCTTCCCCATCACCAGCAGGACATCACCACCAGTCTTTACTGGTACCAAAGGTAGAGCTTCTCCAGCTCCAGCAGGACATCACCACCAGTCTTTACTGGTACCAAAGACAGAGCTTCCCCAGCAGGACAACACCACCAGTCTTTACTGGTACCAAAGACAGAGCTTCCCCAGCAGGACATCACCACCAGTCTTTACTGGTACCAAAGACAGAGCTTCCCCAGCAGGACATCACCACCAGTCTTTACTGGTACCAAAGGCAGAGCTTCCCCAGCAGGACATCACCACCAGTCTTTACTGGTACCAAAGGTAGAGCTTCCCCAGCAGGACATCACCACCAGTCTTTACTGGTACCAAAGGTAGAGCTTCCCCAGCAGGACATCACCACCAGTCTTTACTGGTACCAAAGGCAGAGCTTCCCCAGCAGGACATCACCACCAGTCTTTACTGGTACCAAAGGCAGAGCTTCCCCATCACCAGCAGGACATCACCACCAGTCTTTACTGGTACCAAAGGTAGAGCTTCTCCAGCTCCAGCAGGACATCACCACCAGTCTTTACTGGTACCAAAGACAGAGCTTCCCCAGCAGGACATCACCACCAGTCTTTACTGGTACCAAAGGTAGAGCTTCCCCAGCAGGACATCACCACCAGTCTTCACTGGTACCAAAGACAGAGCTTCCCCAGCACCAGCAGGACATCACCACCAGACTTTACTGGTACCAAAGACAGAGCTTCCCCAGCAGGACATCACCACCAGTCTTTACTGGTACCAAAGGCAGAGCTTCCCCAGCACCAGCAGGACATCACCACCAGACTTTACTGGTACCAAAGACAGAGCTTCCCCAGCAGGACATCACCACCAGTCTTTACTGGTACCAAAGGCAGAGCTTCCCCAGCAGGACATCACCAGCAGTCTTTACTGGTACCAAAGGCAGAGCTTCCCCATCACCAGCAGGACATCACCACCAGTCTTTACTGGTACCAAAGGCAGAGCTTCCCCAGCAGGACATCACCACCAGTCTTTACTGGTACCAAAGGCAGAGCTTCCCCATCACCAGCAGGACATCACCACCAGTCTTTACTGGTACCAAAGGTAGAGCTTCTCCAGCTCCAGCAGGACATCACCACCAGTCTTTACTGGTACCAAAGGCAGAGCTTCCCCAGCACCAGCAGGACAGCACCACCAGTCTTCACTGGTACCAAAGGCAGAGCTTCCCCAGCAGGACATCACCACCAGTATTTACTGGTACCAAAGACAGAGCTTCCCCAGCACCAGCAGGACATCACCACCAGTCTTTACTGGTACCAAAGGCAGAGCTTCCCCAGCAGGACATCACCACCAGTCTTTACTGGTACCAAAGGCAGAGCTTCCCCATCACCAGCAGGACATCACCACCAGTCTTTACTGGTACCAAAGGCAGAGCTTCCCCAGCAGGACATCACCAGCAGTATTTACTGGTACCAAAGACAGAGCTTCCCCAGCACCAGCAGGACATCACCACCAGTCTTTACTGGTACCAAAGGCAGAGCTTCCCCAGCAGGACATCACCACCAGTCTTTACTGGTATCAAAGACAGAGCTTCCCCAGCAGGACATCACCACCAGTCTTTACTGGTACCAAAGGCAGAGCTTCCCCAGCAGGACATCATCACCAGTATTTACTGGTACCAAAGGCAGAGCTTCCCCAGCACCAGCAGGACAACACCACCAGTCTTTACTGGTACCAAAGGCAGAGCTTCCCCAGCAGGACATCACCACCAGTCTTTACTGGTACCAAAGGCAGAGCTTCCCCAGCAGGACATCACCACCAGTATTTACTGGTACCAAAGGCAGAGCTTCCCCAGCACCAGCAGGACATCACCACCAGTCTTTACTGGTACCAAAGGCAGAGCTTCCCCAGCACCAGCAGGACATCACCATCAGTCTTTACTGGTACCAAAGGCAGAGCTTCCCCAGCAGGACATCACCACCAGTCTTTACTGGTACCAAAGACAGAGCTTCCCCAGCACCAGCAGGACATCACCACCAGTCTTTACTGGTACCAAAGGCAGAGCTTCCCCAGCAGGACATCACCACCAGTCTTTACTGGTACCAAAGGCAGAGCTTCCCCAGCAGGACATCACCACCAGTCTTTACTGGTACCAAAGACAGAGCTTCCCCAGCAGGACATCACCACCAGTCTTTACTGGTACCAAAGGTAGAGCTTCCCCAGCAGGACATCACCACCAGTCTTTACTGGTACCAAAGGTAGAGCTTCCCCAGCAGGACATCAACACCAGTCTTTACTGGTACCAAAGGTAGAGCTTCCCCAGCAGGACATCACCACCAGTCTTTACTGGTACCAAAGACAGAGCTTCCCCAGCAGGACATCACCACCAGTCTTTACTGGTACCAAAGACAGAGCTTCCCCAGCAGGACATCACCACCAGTCTTTACTGGTACCAAAGGTAGAGCTTCCCCAGCAGGACATCACCACCAGTCTTTACTGGTACCAAAGGCAGAGCTTCCCCAGCAGGACATCACCACCAGTCTTTACTGGTACCAAAGGTAGAGCTTCCCCAGCAGGACATCACCACCAGTCTTTTATTGACCAACATCAAGGTGGTCTTACCTGTCTCTGCAGAGTAGCAGCATTACAGGACTGTTGTCCCTCTACGATGCGGATCAGCAGACCGATCCAGGCTGAAGTACTGAGAGAAGAACACATCTGAGGCTGGAGGGCCACGCTGCGGATGAAACCCAGAGTACACCAGCTACGATGCTGCTCCCTGGACACCAGCCGGTGAGATGGACAACCTGGGGGTAGAGGTCAGAGGTCAGGACAGAGAGTACACCAGCTACGATGCTGCTCCCTGGACACCAGCCGGTGAGAACCTGAGGGTAGAGGTCAGAGGTCAGGACAGAGTACACCAGCTACGATGCTGCTCCCTGGACACCAGCCGGTGAGAACCTGAGGGTAGAGGTCAGAGGTCAGGACAGAGTACACCAGCTACGATGCTGCTCCCTGGACACCAGCCGGTGAGAACCTGAGGGTAGAGGTCAGACAGACATTTCTCCCGGGCTGAGTGATTACATAGCCTCTTTCTTGAGATCAAGTGAGTTACCGGTCTTATCGTTGGCTCCACTCTCCACCAGCATGCGGAGAAGACCACAGAGGGTCCGTGTGGCGTCTGTCTGCATCACCTCGGAGTAGATCCCAGCAGACAGAGACAGGGTCTTCAACAGGTTCACTGTGCTGGTTAACAACATGGCTGTAGGGTGGGCACTCTTATCCAGCACCTCTCCTTCTAGTACACACACAGGAATATCTGTTAGAGAAAAGGTCTGTCTGACATTTCACCTTACTTTATACACACTGTGAAGGCCTTGCTTTGATCGTTGTTGATGTAGGCCTTAAGAAATCTAATTGAACTGATTTGATTGCACCAGGGGGTGTATATACACACTGACCAGGGGGTGTATATATATATATACTGACCAGGGGGTGTATATACACACTGACCAGGGGGTGTATATATATATATACTGACCAGGGGGTGTATATATATATACACACACTGACCAGGGGGTGTATATACACACGGACCAGGGGGTGTATATATATATATATATATATATATATACTGACCAGGGGGTGTATATATATATACACACACTGACCAGGGGGTGTATATACACACTGACCAGGGGGTGTATATATACACTGACCAGGGGGTGTATATATATATATACACACACTGACCAGGGGGTGTATATACATATATACACACACTGACCAGGGGGTGTATATACACACTGACCAGGGGGTGTATATACACACTGACCAGGGGGTGTATATATACTGACCAGGGGGTGCATATATACACACTGACCAGGGGGTGTATATATACACACTAACCAGGGGGTGTATATATACACTGACCAGGGGGTATATATATATATATATATATACACACACACACTGACCAGGGGGTGTATATATACACACTGACCAGGGGGTGTATATATATGTACACACACTGACCAGGGGGTATATATATATATATATATATACATATATACACACACACACAGTGACCAGGGGGTATGTATATATACACACACTGACCAGGGGGTGTATATATATACACTCTGACCAGGGGGTGCATATATACACTCTGACCAGGGGGTGCATATATATATATATATACACACACAGTGACCAGGGGATATATATATATATACATACTGACCAGGGGGTGCATATGTACTGACCAGGGGTGCATATATACTGACCAGGGGGTGCATATATACTGACCAGGGGTGCATATATACTGACCAGGGGGTGCATATATACTGACCAGGGGTGCATATATACTGACCAGGGGTGCATATATACTGACCAGGGGTGCATATATACTGACCAGGGGGTGCATATATACTGACCAGGGGTGCATATATACTGACCAGGGGGTGCATATATACTGACCAGGGGTGCATATATACTGACCAGGGGTGTATATATACTGACCAGGGGGTGCATATATACTGACCAGGGGGTGCATATATACTGACCAGGGGGTGCATATATACTGACCAGGGGGTGCATATATACTGACCAGGGGGTGCATATATACTGACCAGGGGGTGCATATATACTGACCAGGGGGTGCATATATACTGACCAGGGGGTGCATATATACTGACCAGGGGGTGCATATACTGACCAGTGTCATCCTCGGTGTCAGAGTCTTCAGTAGCAGGCTGGGAGGCAGGCGGGGGCTCTGACAGTTTCAGGTCGTATTTTCCTTCCTTCCCCATCCTGTAGGAGTTGGTACTGCTGGTATCCCATTGGACCCTAATCCACCCATCCTCACCCAGCTCCCCTATCACCCGGCCCAGACCCGGCGCAGGACCGTCCTACACAGAGACTAACATTTTAGTCATTTAGCACAAGGGTTCTCGAACTTTTTCACTCAGACCCCCCTTCCAACATTGGGAAACGGCCCTCACCCAAAACCCCACGTTTATTTCTATGGCCACCTTGCACATTTTACTATTACAACTTTAAAGAGGAAGTTGAACAGATGACATTCATATTCTGACAATCTCTGTAACTCACTTAGATAACATATTTGATGATGCAGTGGTAGCAATACATGGTTATAACATTTACAGAAAACACAGGAATGCCAATGGTGGAGGTGTTGCTGTTTATATTCAGAACCACATTCCTGTAAAGCTTAAAGACGATCTAATGTTAAATACTGTTGAAGTAATATGGCTACAGGTTCATCTGCCTCACCTAAAGCCCATTCTGGTGGGAAGCTGCTATAGACAGTCAGTATCTGGATAATGTTAAATACTGTTGAAGTAATATAGCTACAGGTTCATCTGCCTCACCTAAAGCCCATTCTGGTGGGAATCTGCTATAGACAGTCAGTATCTGGATAATGTTAAATACTGTTGAAGTAATATAGCTACAGGTTCATCTGCCTCACCTAAAGCCCATTCTGGTGGGAATCTGCTATAGACCACCAAGTGCTAACAGTCAGTATCTGGATAATGTTAAATACTGTTGAAGTAATATGGTCACAGGTTCATCTGCCTCACCTAAAGCCCATTCTGGTGGGAATCTGCTATAGACCACCAAGTGCTAACAGTCAGTATCTGGATAATGTTAAATACTGTTGAAGTAATATAGCTACAGGTTCATCTGCCTCACCTAAAGCCCATTCTGGTGTGAAGCTGCTATAGACCACCAAGTGCTAACAGTCAGTATCTGGATAATGTTAAATACTGTTGAAGTAATATGGTCACAGGTTCATCTGCCTCACCTAAAGCCCATTCTGGTGGGAAGCTGCTATAGACCACCAAGTGCTAACAGTCAGTATCTGGATAACATGTGTGAAATGCTTGATCCTCAGGATCCCTAATAAACCCCAGGAAGAGTAGCTGCTGCCTTGGCAGGAACTAATGGGGATCCATAATAAACCCCAGGAAGAGTAGCTGCTGCCTTGGCAGGAACTAATGAGGATCCATAATAAACCCCAGGAAGAGTAGCTGCTGCCTTGACAGGAACTAATGGGGACCCATAATAAACCCCAGGAAGAGTAGCTGCTGCAGATCAGTAATTGACCTGATCTCCCCACTTCCAGTCCAGTCTCCTCATACTTAGTGAATCAGTATAAACTAGTAGTATTAATAGAAGTAGTAATTATAGTTATAGTAGTGCACCAGTAGTACTACAGTAATTGACCTGATCTCCCCACTTCCAGTCCAGTCCTCTCATCACCCTGGTTCCGATCTTCATCATGGCGGCAAGTTCAGGCCCTGAGGCGGGCAGGGGAGTGGGGGTCGCCTCCTTTCGGCTCTCCTCCAGTACCGTAGCTGACCCCCCGTGACCTCTCGACCCCAGCTCCTCCTCACTGCTGTCTGTACTGGGGCCTGGAAACAATAGTCAATAACAGACTATCATCAATAACTGTCTGTCTGTCTGTCTGTCTGTCTGTCTGTCTGTCTGTCTGTCTGTCTGTCTGTCTGTCTGTCTGTCTGTCTGTCTGTCTGTCTGTCTGTCTGTCTGTCTGTCTGTCTGTCTGTCTGTCTGTCTGTCTGTCTGTCTGTCTGTCTGTCTGTCTGTCTGTCTGTCTGTCTGTCTGTCTGTCTGTCTGTCTGTCTGTCTGTCTGTCTGTCTGTGTCTATATGAGTCTGAAAGGGCATACTCCACGGTGCCCGTCCTCACCTATGAGTCGGAGGATGCTCTGTGTGAGAGCCAGAGTTCCAGAGTTAAGCAGCAGAGCGAGGCTGTTGGCCCCGTGTTTCAGAGACAGCATGTGGAGCATGGAGAGAAGGAAACGGGCCTGGGGGATGGTGCCCAGACTGGGGCCGGCCGGGTTCTCATTGGTAATGGTCTGGAGAGGGACGGGCTGTACACCTGGGAATACACATAGTCACAACCCAGAGTGACAGAGTTAGGTCATACTTCCCACCTGGTCACAACCCAGAGTGACAGAGTTAGGTCATACTTCCCACCTGGTCACAACCCAGAGTGACAGAGTTAGGTCATACTTCCCACCTGGTCACAACCCAGAGTGACAGAGTTAGGTCATACTTCCCACCTGGTCACAACCCAGAGTGACAGAGTTAGGTCATACTTCCCACCTGGTCACAACCCAGAGTGACAGAGTTAGGTCATACTTCCCACCTGGTCACAACCCAACCCAGAGTGACAGAGTTAGGTCATACTTCCCACCTGGTCACAACCCAGAGTGACAGAGTTAGGTCATACTTCCCACCTGGTCACAACCCAGAGTGACAGAGTTAGGTCATACTTCCCACCTGGTCACAACCCAGAGTGACAGAGTTAGGTCATACTTCCCACCTGGTCACAACCCAGAGTGACAGAGTTAGGTCATACTTCATTCATTCATTTGCATTTAGGTCAGAATTTTGACTTCCATTGACATCAATGATTTACATCAATTTCTGATTTAACTGAAGTATCTAAGTTTCTACATCAATGAGGACAATCTCTATAAAACATGGATATTAAAAGTACTGGACCCACCAGGCCATGTGGAGCCATGTTAGTAGCCTCAATTCAAGGCTACGTGGAGCCACGTTAGTAGCCTCTACTAAAGGCTACGTGGAGCCATGTTAGTAGCCTCTACTAAAGGCTACGTGGAGCCATGTTAGTAACCTCTACTAAAGGCTACATGGAGCCATGTTAGTAGCCTCTACTAAAGGCTACGTGGAGCCATGTTAGTAACCTCTACTAAAGGCTACATGGAGCCATGTTAGTAGCCTCTATTAAAGGCTAAGGAGCCATGTTAATAGTCTCTACAAAAGGCTACGCGGAGCCATGTTAATAGCCTCTACTAAAGACTACGTGGAGCCGTGTTAATAGCCTCTACTAAAGGCTACGTGGAGCCGTGTTAGTAGCCTCTACTAAAGGCTACGTGGAGCCATGTTAGTAGCCTCTACTAAAGGCTACGTGGAGCCATGTTAGTAGCCTCTATTAAAGACTACGTGGAGCCGTGTTAGTAGACTCAATTAAAGACTACGTGGAGCCGTGTAAGTAGCCTCTATTAAAGGCTACGTGGAGCCATGTTAGTAGCCTCTACTAAAGGCTACGTGGAGCCGTGTTAATAGCCTCTACTAAAGGCTAAGGAGCCGTGTTAGTAGCCTCTACTAAAGGCTACGTGGAGCCATGTTAATAGCCTCTATTAAAGACTACGTGGAGCCATGTTAATAGCCTCTACTAAAGGCTACGTGGAGCCATGTTAGTAGCCTCTACTAAAGGCTACGTGGAGCCGTGTTAATAGCCTCTACTAAAGGCTAAGGAGCCGTGTTAATAGCCTCTACTAAAGGCTACGTGGTGCCGTGTTAATAGCCTCTACTAAAGGCTACGTGGAGCCGTGTTAATAGCCTCTACTAAAGGCTACGTGGAGCCATGTTAATAGCCTCTATTAAAGTCTACGTGGAGCCGTGTTAATAGCCTCTACTAAAGGCTATGTGGAGCCGTGTTAATAGCCTCTACTAAAGGCTACGTGGAGCCATGTTAATAGCCTCTATTAAAGGCTACGTGAAGCCGTGTTAATAGCCTCTACTAAAGGCTACGTGGAGCCGTGTTAATAGCCTCTACTGAAGGCTACGTGGAGCCATGTTAATAGCCTCTATTAAAGGCTACGTGGAGCCGTGTTAATAGCCTCTACTAAAGGCTGTCGTGGAGCCGTGTTAATAGCCTCTACTAAAGGCTACGTGGAGCCATGTTAGTAGCCTCTACTAAAGGCTACATGGAGCCATGTTAATAGCCTCTACTAAAGGCTAAGGAGCCGTGTTAGTAGCCTCTACTAAAGGCTACGTGGAGCCGTGTTAATAGCCTCTATTAAAGGCTACGTGGAGCCATGTTAGTAGCCTCTACTAAAGGCTACATGGAGCCATGTTAGTAGCCTCTACTAAAGGCTACGTGGAGCCGTGTTAATAGCCTCTACTAAAGGCTACGTGGAGCCGTGTTAATAGCCTCTACTAAAGGCTACGTGGAGCCATGTTAATTGTCTCTACTAAAGGCTACATGGAGCCATGTTAATAGCCTCTACTAAAGGCTACATGGAGCCATGTTAGTAGCCTCTATTAAAGGCTAAGGAGCCATGTTAATAGCCTCTACTAAAGGCTAAGGAGCCGTGTTAGTAGCCTCTACTAAAGGCTACGTGGAGCCATGTTAATAGCCTCTATTAAAGGCTACGTGGAGCCGTGTTAATAGCCTCTACTAAAGGCTACGTGGAGCCGTGTTAGTAGCCTCTACTGTGGCTACGTGGAGCCATGTTAATAGCCTCTACTAAAGGCTAAGGAGCCGTGTTAGTAGCCTCTACTAAAGGCTACGTGGTGCCGTGTTAATCTCTACTAAAGGCTACGTGGAGCCGTGTTAATAGCCTCTACTAAAGGCTACGTGGAGCCATGTTAATAGCCTCTATTAAAGTCTACGTGGAGCCGTGTTAATAGCCTCTACTAAAGGCTACGTGGAGCCATGTTAATAGCCTCTACTAAAGGCTACGTGGAGCCGTGTTAACAGCCTCTACTAAAGGCTACGTGGAGCCGTGTTAATAGCCTCTACTGAAGGCACCTGGAGCCACAATTAAAGAGTGAGCCAGTAGTTAGGAGCCATGTTAGTAGCCTCTACTCCGTGGAGCCATGTTAATAGCCTCTACTAAAGGCTAAGGAGCCGTGTTAGTAGCCTCTACTAAAGGCTACGTGGAGCCATGTTAATAGCCTCTACTATTAAAGACTACAGCCATGTTAATAGCCTCTACTAAAGGCTCGTGGAGCCATGGTAGCCTCTACTAAAGGCCACGTGGAGCCATGTTAATAGCCTCTACTAAAGGCTCCCACCGTGTTAATAGCCTCTACTAAAGGCCAGAGTGACAGTGTTAATAGCCTCTACTTCCCACCGTGGCTACGTGGAGCCATGTTAATAGCCTCTATTAAAGACGTGGAGCAGTGTTAATAGCCTCTACTAAAGGCTACGTGGACCGTGTTAATAGCCTCTACTAAAGGCTGACAGCCATGTTAGGCCTCTACTAAAGGCTTCATGGAGCCATGTTATTAGCCTCTACTAAAGGCTAAGGAGCCGTGTTAGTAGCCTCTACTATTGGCATCAAGCCGTGTTAATAGCCTCTATTAAAGGCTACGTGGAGCCATGTTTAGCCTCTACTAAAGGCTACGTGGAGCCATGTTAGTCTCTACTAAAGGCTACGTGGACGTGTTAATAGCCTCTACTAAAGGCTACGTGAGCCATGTTAATTGTCTCTACTAAAGGCTACATGGAGCCATGTTAATAGCCTCTACTAAAGGCTACATGGAGCCATGTTAGTAGCCTCTATTAAAGGCTAAGGAGCCATGTTAATAGCCTCTACTAAAGGCTAATGGAGCCATGTTAGTAGCCTCTACTAAAGGCTACGTGGAGCCATGTTAGTAGCCTCTATTAAAGGCTACATGGAGCCGTGTTAATAGCCTCTACTAAAGGCTACGTGGAGCCATGTTAGTAGCCTCTACTAAAGGCTACGTGGAGCCATGTTAATAGCCTCTACTAAAGGCTAAGGAGCCGTGTTAGTAGCCTCTACTAAAGGCTACGTGGTGCCGTGTTAATAGCCTCTACTAAAGGCTACGTGGAGCCGTGTTAATAGCCTCTACTAAAGGCTACGTGGAGCCATGTTAATAGCCTCTATTAAAGTCTACGTGGAGCCGTGTTAATAGCCTCTACTAAAGGCTACGTGGAGCCATGTTAATAGCCTCTATTAAAGGCTACGTGAAGCCGTGTTAATAGCCTCTACTAAAGGCTACGTGGAGCCGTGTTAATAGCCTCTACTGAAGGCTACGTGGAGCCATGTTAGTAGACTCAATTAAAGACTACGTGGAGCCGTGTAAGTAGCCTCTATTAAAGGCTACGTGGAGCCATGTTAGTAGCCTCTACTAAAGGCTACGTGGAGCCATGTTAATAGCCTCTATTAAAGTCTACGTGGAGCCGTGTTAATAGCCTCTACTAAAGGCTACGTGGAGCCATGTTAATAGCCTCTATTAAAGACTACGTGGAGCCATGTTAATAGCCTCTACTAAAGGCTACGTGGAGCCATGTTAGTAGCCTCTACTAAAGGCTACGTGGAGCCATGTTAATAGCCTCTACTAAAGGCTAAGGAGCCGTGTTAATAGCCTCTACTAAAGGCTACGTGGTGCCGTGTTAATAGCCTCTACTAAAGGCTACGTGGAGCCGTGTTAATAGCCTCTACTAAAGGCTACGTGGAGCCATGTTAATAGCCTCTATTAAAGTCTACGTGGAGCCGTGTTAATAGCCTCTACTAAAGGCTATGTGGAGCCGTGTTAATAGCCTCTACTAAAGGCTACGTGGAGCCATGTTAATAGCCTCTATTAAAGGCTACGTGAAGCCGTGTTAATAGCCTCTACTAAAGGCTACGTGGAGCCGTGTTAATAGCCTCTACTGAAGGCTACGTGGAGCCATGTTAATAGCCTCTATTAAAGGCTACGTGGAGCCGTGTTAATAGCCTCTACTAAAGGCTACGTGGAGCCGTGTTAATAGCCTCTACTAAAGGCTACGTGGAGCCATGTTAGTAGCCTCTACTAAAGGCTACATGGAGCCATGTTAATAGCCTCTACTAAAGGCTAAGGAGCCGTGTTAGTAGCCTCTACTAAAGGCTACGTGGAGCCGTGTTAATAGCCTCTATTAAAGGCTACGTGGAGCCATGTTAGTAGCCTCTACTAAAGGCTACGTGGAGCCATGTTAGTAGCCTCTACTAAAGGCTACGTGGAGCCGTGTTAATAGCCTCTACTAAAGGCTACGTGGAGCCATGTTAATTGTCTCTACTAAAGGCTACATGGAGCCATGTTAATAGCCTCTACTAAAGGCTACATGGAGCCATGTTAGTAGCCTCTATTAAAGGCTAAGGAGCCATGTTAATAGCCTCTACTAAAGGCTAAGGAGCCGTGTTAGTAGCCTCTACTAAAGGCTACGTGGAGCCATGTTAATAGCCTCTATTAAAGGCTACGTGGAGCCGTGTTAATAGCCTCTACTAAAGGCTACGTGGAGCCGTGTTAATAGCCTCTACTAAAGGCTACGTGGAGCCATGTTAATAGCCTCTACTAAAGGCTAAGGAGCCGTGTTAGTAGCCTCTACTAAAGGCTACGTGGTGCCGTGTTAATAGCCTCTACTAAAGGCTACGTGGAGCCGTGTTAATAGCCTCTACTAAAGGCTACGTGGAGCCATGTTAATAGCCTCTACTAAAGTCTACGTGGAGCCGTGTTAATAGCCTCTACTAAAGGCTACGTGGAGCCATGTTAATAGCCTCTACTAAAGGCTACGTGGAGCCGTGTTAATAGCCTCTACTAAAGGCTACGTGGAGCCGTGTTAATAGCCTCTACTGAAGGCTACGTGGAGCCATGTTAATAGCTCTATTAAAGGCTACGTGGAGCCGTGTTAATAGCCTCTACTAAAGGCTACGTGGAGCCGTGTTAATAGCCTCTACTAAAGGCTACGTGGAGCCATGTTAGTAGCCTCTACTAAAGGCTACATGGAGCCGTGTTAATAGCCTCTACTAAAGGCTAAGGAGCCGTGTTAGTAGCCTCTACTAAAGGCTACGTGGAGCCGTGTTAATAGCCTCTATTAAAGGCTACGTGGAGCCATGTTAGTAGCCTCTACTAAAAGCTACGTGGAGCCATGTTAGTAGCCTCTACTAAAGGCTACGTGGAGCCGTGTTAATAGCCTCTACTAAAGGCTACGTGGAGCCATGTTAATAGCCTCTACTAAAGGCTACATGGAGCCATGTTAATAGCCTCTACTAAAGGCTACATGGAGCCATGTTAGTAGCCTCTATTAAAGGCTAAGGAGCCGTGTTAATAGCCTCTACTAAAGGCTACGTGGTGCCGTGTTAATAGCCTCTACTAAAGGCTACGTGGAGCCGTGTTAATAGCCTCTACTAAAGGCTACGTGGAGCCATGTTAATAGCCTCTATTAAAGTCTACGTGGAGCCGTGTTAATAGCCTCTACTAAAGGCTATGTGGAGCCGTGTTAATAGCCTCTACTAAAGGCTACGTGGAGCCATGTTAATAGCCTCTATTAAAGGCTACGTGAAGCCGTGTTAATAGCCTCTACTAAAGGCTACGTGGAGCCGTGTTAATAGCCTCTACTGAAGGCTACGTGGAGCCATGTTAATAGCCTCTATTAAAGGCTACGTGGAGCCGTGTTAATAGCCTCTACTAAAGGCTACGTGGAGCCGTGTTAATAGCCTCTACTAAAGGCTACGTGGAGCCATGTTAGTAGCCTCTACTAAAGGCTACATGGAGCCATGTTAATAGCCTCTACTAAAGGCTAAGGAGCCGTGTTAGTAGCCTCTACTAAAGGCTACGTGGAGCCGTGTTAATAGCCTCTATTAAAGGCTACGTGGAGCCATGTTAGTAGCCTCTACTAAAGGCTACGTGGAGCCATGTTAGTAGCCTCTACTAAAGGCTACATGGAGCCATGTTAATAGCCTCTACTAAAGGCTACATGGAGCCATGTTAGTAGCCTCTATTAAAGGCTAAGGAGCCATGTTAATAGCCTCTACTAAAGGCTAAGGAGCCGTGTTAGTAGCCTCTACTAAAGGCTACGTGGAGCCATGTTAATAGCCTCTATTAAAGGCTACGTGGAGCCGTGTTAATAGCCTCTACTAAAGGCTACGTGGAGCCGTGTTAGTAGCCTCTACTAAAGGCTACGTGGAGCCATGTTAATAGCCTCTACTAAAGGCTAAGGAGCCGTGTTAGTAGCCTCTACTAAAGGCTACGTGGTGCCGTGTTAATAGCCTCTACTAAAGGCTACGTGGAGCCGTGTTAATAGCCTCTACTAAAGGCTACGTGGAGCCATGTTAATAGCCTCTATTAAAGTCTACGTGGAGCCGTGTTAATAGCCTCTACTAAAGGCTACGTGGAGCCATGTTAATAGCCTCTATTAAAGGCTACGTGAAGCCGTGTTAATAGCCTCTACTAAAGGCTACGTGGAGCCGTGTTAATAGCCTCTACTGAAGGCTACGTGGAGCCATGTTAATAGCCTCTATTAAAGGCTACGTGGAGCCGTGTTAATAGCCTCTACTAAAGGCTACGTGGAGCCGTGTTAATAGCCTCTACTAAAGGCTACGTGGAGCCATGTTAGTAGCCTCTACTAAAGGCTACATGGAGCCGTGTTAATAGCCTCTACTAAAGGCTAAGGAGCCGTGTTAGTAGCCTCTACTAAAGGCTACGTGGAGCCGTGTTAATAGCCTCTATTAAAGGCTACGTGGAGCCATGTTAGTAGCCTCTACTAAAGGCTACGTGGAGCCATGTTAGTAGCCTCTACTAAAGGCTACGTGGAGCCGTGTTAATAGCCTCTACTAAAGGCTACGTGGAGCCATGTTAATAGCCTCTACTAAAGGCTACATGGAGCCATGTTAATAGCCTCTACTAAAGGCTACATGGAGCCATGTTAGTAGCCTCTATTAAAGGCTAAGGAGCCATGTTAATAGCCTCTACTAAAGGCTACATGGAGCCATGTTAATAGCCTCTACTAAAGGCTACATGGAGCCATGTTAGTAGCCTCTATTAAAGGCTAAGGAGCCATGTTAATAGCCTCTACTAAAGGCTACATGGAGCTGTGTTAGCTCACCCAGTTGATTAAAGCTGCCGCTGGCCTCCAGCAGGATGTTGCGTAGGTTCTGGATAGACCAGGAATAGAGCTTCCCGAAGGTGACCTCTAACAGCATGCGGTTGAAGGGAGGGATCAGACCAACGTCTTTCAGACAGTCAGACAGCGGCTCCCTGAGGTACACAACACACAGTAACTAACACACACACACACCAGTAACTAACACACACAAACACCAGTAACTAACACACACAAACACCAGTAACTAACACACACACACACACCAGTAACTAACACACACACACACACCAGTAACTAACACACACACACACACCAGTAACTAACACACACACACACACACACACACCAGTAACTAACACACACACACCAGTAACACACACACACACACACACACACACACACACACACACACACACACACACACACACACACACACACACACACACACACACACACACACACACACACACACACACACACACACACACACACACACCAGTAACTAACACACACACACACCAGTAACTAACACACACCAGTAACTAACACACACACACAGACACACACACACAGACACACACACACCAGTAACACACACACACACCAGTAACACACACACACACCAGTAACACACACACACCAGTAACACACACACACCAGTAACAACACACACACCAGTAACTAACACACACACACACACCAGTAACTAACACACACACACACCAGTAACTAACACACACACACCAGTAACTAACACACACACACACACACACACACACACACACACACACACACACACACACACACACACACACACACACACACACACACACACACACACACACACACACACACACACACACACACACAAGTAACTAACACACACACACACCAGTAACTAACACACACCAGTAACTAACACACACCAGTAACTAACACACACACACAGACACACACACACCAGTAACACACACACACACCAGTAACACACACACACACCAGTAACACACACACACACCAGTAACACACACACACACCAGTAACACACACACACCAGTAACTAACACACACACCAGTAACTAACACACACACCAGTAACTAACACACACACCAGTAACTAACACACACACCAGTAACTAACACACACACCAGTAACTAACACACACACCAGTAACTAACACACACACCAGTAACTAACACACACACCAGTAACTAACACACACACCAGTAACTAACACACACACCAGTAACTAACACACACACCAGTAACTAACACACACACCAGTAACACACACACACCAGTAACACACACACACCAGTAACACACACACACCAGTAACACACACACACCAGTAACACACACACACACCAGTAACACACACACACACCAGTAACACACACACACCAGTAACACACACACACCAGTAACACACACACACCAGTAACTAACACACATATACACAACTAAACATGCATTAAATCAAATCCACAGCTGCCATGAGACGGTAAATTCCTCCTCCGGGTCCACAGCCATGTCTCAGGCTCCTCAACAGACATCCTTTCCAACTCAGAAACAACTGTAAAACCAGTGGCATGTACCCGATGTTGGTCCCCTCAGGTAAGACCCTCTGCCAGCCACACAGCATGGCATACTGGACAGAGGGCAGCAAGAAGCTCTTAGAGGCCAGCTTCAGCATGGTGTCAATGCCCTCCAGCCGAACCTCAGCACGCTCCAACTGGAGAATATAACATCAACATTAGACACACCAAAGCAACTAACCCTAAACCTTCCTCATTTCATTCATAATCCTGCTTCCTCATTTCATTCATAATCCTGCTTCCTCATCTTCCTCACTATCCTGCTACCTCATCTTCCTCACTATCCTGCTACCTCATCTTCCTCACTATCCTGCTACCTCATCTTCCCCACTATCCTGCTACCTCATCTTCCCCACTATCCTGCTACCTCATCTTCCTCACTATCCTGCTACCTCATCTTCCTCACTATCCTGCTACCTCATCTTCCTCACTATCCTGCTACCTCATCTTCCCCACTATCCTGCTACCTCATCTTCCCCACTATCCTGCTACCTCATCTTCCCCACTATCCTGCTACCTCATCTTCCTCACCATCCTGCTACCTCATCTTCCTCACCATCCTGCTACCTCATCCTCCTCAACATCCGGCTACCTCATCTTCCTCAACATCCTGCTACCTCATCTTCCTCACTATCCTCCTACCTCATCTTCCTCACTATCCTGCTACCTCATCTTCCTCACTATCCTGCTACCTCATCTTCCTCACTATCCTGCTACCTCATCTTCCTCACTATCCTGCTACCTCATCTTCCTCACTATCCTGCTACCTCATCTTCCTCACTATCCTGCTACCTCATCTTATTCACTATCCTGCTACCTCATCTTATTCACTATCCTGCAACCTCATCTTATTCACTATCCTGCTACCTCATCTTATTCACTATCCTGCAACCTCATCTTATTCACTATCCTGCTACCTAATTTCATTCACTATCCTGCTACCTCATTTCATTCACTATCTTGCTACCTCATTCCATTCACTATCCTGCAACCTCATTTCATTCACTATCTTGCTACCTAATTTCATTCACTATCTTGCTACCTAATTTCATTCACTATCTTGCTACCTAATTTTAGAATTCTGACCGCTGGTCCACCCAGCACAAAAACAAAATGTACTTGAATGGTAATGTCCGTGTCCCATTCTGCACCTGTTTGAGAAGACACTTCCTCATCTTCTCCACGTCGAGTGGCTCCTCCTTCAGAGCGAACTCTACGATGGTCCCCATGAGGCTGGAGGTAGAGAAGACTCCCTGGACACTGTGCTTCAGCCACTTAAACTTCTGGACGTGAGCGACCGTGTTGAGGAGAGGAGCCAGCCTATCCTGCTGCTAGACAACACACAGCAATACAACTGACATGGCAGATCACACCTCTATTCAGGATGAAGGAGAGGAGTGGGATAGAGAGGCATGACTTTAGAAACAGCAGAAGAAGAGAGAGAGTGAGAGAGAGCAGAAGGAGAGAGAGAGGAGAGAGAGGAAGGAGAGAGAGAGCGAGAGAGGAAGGAGAGAGAGAGCGAGAGAGGAAGGAGAGAGAGAGAGAGAGAGGAAGGAGAGAGAGCGAGAGCAGAAGGCGAGAGAGGAGAGAGAGAGAGAGATGAAGGAGAGAGCGAGAGCAGAAGGAGAGAGAGAGGAAGGAGAGAGAGCGAGAGCAGAAGGAGAGAGAGAGGAAGGAGAGAGAGGAGAGAGAGAAATGAGAGAGAGAGAAAGGAGAGAGAGAGCAGAAGGAGAGAGAGAGGAAGGAGAGAGAGGAAGGAGAGAGAGAGGAAGGAGAGAGAGAGGAAGGAGAGAGAGAGGAAGGAGAGAGAGAGGAAGGAGAGAGAGGAAGGAGAGAGAGAGGAAGGAGAGAGAGAGGAAGGAGAGAGAGGAAGGAGAGAGAGAAGAAGGAGAGAGAGAGGAAGGAGAGAGCAGAAGGAGAGAGAGGAAGGAGAGAGAGAGGAAGGAGAGAGAGGAAGGAGAGAGCAGAAGGAGAGAGAGAGGAAGGAGAGAGAGGAAGGAGAGAGAGGAAGGAGAGAGAGGAAGGAGAGAGAGGAAGGAGAGAGAGGAAGGAGAGAGAGGAAGGAGAGAGAGGAAGGAGAGAGAGGCACCTTGGGTGTCTTGTTGGTGGGTGGTTTTCTGTCTGTGGGGGCGGGGCTTATGGGGACACAGAGCTCCTCCTCATTGGTCCCTTCATTCTCTAGTTTCGGCTCCTCTACTACGTCTGCCGACTCAGACTTCTTTGGCACTTCAACAGCAGACATAGAAAATCAACACAATAGACACACACCATACCAGCCTAACCCTTTACATGAATGACATGGGGGAGAAACAGGCGCAGGTCTCGTTTCAAGTAAAACAAATCATTGATGTTTTGGTCATCTCGGCCGTCACAATGACACAACGAGAGCCATTAATAACCCTTCTGAGGCCAGTAACTACCTCTCTTCTTCTTCCTGCAGTCTCTGATGAGCTTCTGTGTGATCCTCTTCCAGCGTGGCTGGGCGCTGAGCAGCTTCAGCTTGGACACGATGGAGAGGTCGCTGCTCACGGCAGGACGCAGCTCGTTGAACAGGAAGCGCAGCCTCTCGATGACAGGAGCACAGACCTCCTTATAACTACGACCCTGCTCCTGGTGGGTCTGGAACAACGAGGAGAGAGAGAAAGACACTGAAAGACACCCACAAATACCAAACCCAGGACCTACAATCACTAGCCTGGTTCCAGATCTGTTACTGCTGTAAAGGCAACTTCTATGATAAGAGTTGGCTATACAGCACAAACAGACCTGGGACCAGGCTACAGAATAACATGGAATGACTTTCTATTTAGGATGAAATGAAGTATACCTTGATTAAAGAGCATTTAGCCTGGTACACCATGCGACACACGTTAATCACAGATGTGGGGAGGGACCTCTGCTTCCCCTGCTCCACGCCCAAGGCACATTGGTTGACGAGGGAAAGGGCGATGTGACCTATGAGAGGGCCAGACGCTGACGTCAATCACCCAGTAACCAATCAAATCACTTGATAAACTAGAGAACTTCTAAAAAGCCCTCTGTTACTATATAGACAGTATGACCCCTACCCTCTGTATGACCCCTACCCTCTGTTACTACATAGACAGTATAACCCCTACCCTCTGTATGACCCCTACCCTCTGTTACTACATAGACAGTATGACCCCTACCCTCTGTATGACCCCTACCCTCTGTTACTACATAGACAGTATGACCCCTACCCTCTGTATGACCCCTACCCCCTGTTACTACATAGACAGTATGACCCCTACCCTCTGTTACTACACACACACAGTAACAGTGTGGTTGCTAGGTTACCGAGGTCCTGGTGTTTGAGCAGGCAGCAGAGAAGCAGACGGCCTACTTCCTCCACAGGGTGCTCCAGGGGGAAGGTGATGGGCGTGATGAGGTGGTACTGTTTACAGCACCGATCCATTTGGCACAGGAAGTCCTGCAACAGAACAAGACGCTGTAGGTAGACCGGTGGCACGCACGCACACACACACACACACACACACACACACACACTACACACTACACACTACACACACACACACGGGACGGACTGTCCGGCTCCAAGGACATGGAAACATAGGATAGGGTGTAACCAGTGTTTCAGATGGCTACGGATAATTTACAGATATTAAATGTAGTCACAGCTCGAAATACCAATCTGAAATGTATGACTATTACCCTAAACCTGCCATCCTCGGCCCCAAACCCCTGGCCCCTAACCCCTGGTCCCTAACCCCCTGGCCCCTAACCCCTGGTCCCCTAATCCCTGGTCCCCTAACCCCTGGTCCCCTGGTCCCTAACCCCCTGGCCCCTAACCCCTGGTCCCCTAATCCCTGGTCCCTAACCCCTCGGCCCCTAACCCCATGGCCCCTAATCCCTGGTCCCTAATCTCTCGGCCCCAAACCCCCTGGCCCCTAACCCCTCGGCCCCAAACCCCATGGCCCCTAATCCCTGGTCCCTAATCCCTTGGCCCCAAACCCCATGGCCCCTAATCCCTGGTCCCTAATCCCTCGGCCCTTAACCCCATGGCCCCTAATCCCTGGTCCCTAATCTCTCGGCCCCAAACCCCCTGGCCCCTAACCCCTGGTCCCTAATCCCTCGGGCCCCTAACCCCATGGCCCCTAACCACTTGGCCCATGGCCCCAAATCCCTGACCCCTAACCCCATCGGACCCTAACCCCCTAACCCATCGGCCCCTAACCCCTAACCCCATGGCCCCAAACCCTCGGCCCCTAACCCCATGGCCCCTAACCCCATGGCCCCTAACCCCATGGCCCCTAACCCCATGGCCCCTAACCCCATGGCCCCTAACCCCATGGCCCCTAACCCCTGGCCCCTAACCCATCGGACCCTAACCCATCGGCCCCTAACCCATCGGACCCTAACCCATCGGACCCTAACCCATCGAACCCTAACCCCATGAACCCTAACCCCATGGACCCTAACCCCATGGACCCTAACCCCATGGACCCTAACCCCATGGACCCTAACCCCATGGACCCTAACCCCATGGACCCTAACCCCTCGGCCCCTAACCCCATGGCCCGTAACCCCATGGCCCCTAACCCCATGGCCCCTAACCCCATGACCCCTGGCCCCTAACCCATCGGCCCCTAACCCATCGGCCCCTAACCCATCGGCCCCTAACCCATCGGCCCCTAACCCATCGGCCCCTAACCCCATGGCCCCTAACCCCATGGCCCCTAACCCCATGGCCCCTAACCTCTAACCCCTAACCTCTAACCCCTAACCTTCACAGTGTGGTCCTGAGTGGTGTTGTCAGCGATAGCCTGTAAGAAGGGCTGGGCGTGGTCGCTGAGGGGGAGCCAGCGGGAGTACATCTTATCTGGTGTTCCCGGCAACCAGCAGTGGTCCTCATCCTTCTCCTCGTTGTAGTTGTAGTGGATCTGACTGGTCTGCAGACCACCTTGGAAGATGGACGACTGGAGCCATTCTGATGAGAGAGAGGTAACGTGCTGGTTACGATCAGATGAATCAATCTCAAACAGCATGACCGATTGAGCCTCGATTTAAAAATCGCTCAATCTGTTTCTAGGAAAGCAGCCCTGTGAGTTCAACAACACAATCTGAAACCTGTCCACCAAGTTCCATCAAAAATATGATGATGCACTGACTAGCACATTATCTCCATGACAACAGGTCAGGGTTACTGACTAGCACATTATCTCCATGACAACAGGTCAGGGTTACTGACTAGCACATTATCTCCATGGCAACAGGTCAGGGGCAAGATCAGGGTCAGACAGGAGTTAGAGGTCAGAGGTCAGGGTTACTCACTGGCACATTCTATCTCCATGGGTGACAGGGGGGTGCTGTTGGCCAGGTAAGAGGCGTGGAGGCCCAGCAGGAGTCCCAGGTTCCTCTCTGTGTCAATGAGGGGGGAGCACAGGCTGCTCAGGTCTGGGGTGGTCACTGTCTCCTGGTTGGGCTGGAGGACACAGGGAACAGAGAGAGGACACAGGGAACAGAGAGAGGACACAGGGAACAGAGAGAGGACACAGGGAACGGAGAGAGGACACAGGGAACAGAGAGAGGACACAGGGAACGGAGAGAGGACAAAGGGAGCAGAGAGAGGACACAGGGAACGGAGAGAGGACACAGGGAACGGAGAGAGGACACAGGGAACGGAGAGAGGACACAGGGAACGGAGAGAGGACACAGGGAACGGAGAGAGGACACAGGGAACAGAGAGAGGACACAGGGAACAGAGAGAGGACACAGGGAACAGAGAGAGGACACAGGGAACAGAGAGAGGACACAGGGAACAGAGAGAGGACACAGGGAACAGAGAGAGGACACAGGGAACAGAGAGAGGACACAGGGAATGGATATACCGTTTAAAAAGAAATACTGTTCTGAGACTGCACCGAGATTATTTCAATGTTCAACGCCTGTTCGGGGACTATTCTGAGACTTTTCGAAGACTTTTCAAAATCTGTTCGGAGACTAATCAAAGACAAAAGAACAACAGGGAGAAGTGTAACAGCTCTGAAGAAGTAAGGATGAAAACATACCTCTATGTACTGTCCAACACAGAAAGCCTGCATAGACACCCTGGTGTTCTCAAACTGCAGGGCTGCTTCCAACGCAACAACAGGGTCTTCTCCTGTAAACTGGGCTATAAAGGAGGGGACAGGTTACGCCACAATACACATTGGAGAATAAATGACATGTAATCAAATAAGTATAGAATGAATAGGTTGGCACAAGACAACTCTGAAACCATAAAAATGCATGTCTGTTCTGCAGTTCCAAAAGAACCGAAGTCGATCACAATACCTCTCCCACAATACAACAGTCAAGTGTTTCTCCACAATTCCATACCCAGAATGCTGTTCCCAGTGAGCGACTGGGCCTGGAAGTCTTTGATGTCGTAGACTTTCCCGTCCACGACGGTCCAGAAGCCGCCATCTTTGTTGTGGTTCTCCAGGTCGGCCTTGCGGATCAGAGACATCTCCTCGTTGTTCTTCGAGCTCTGCCCTGTGAAGAACGAGCCTGTCGCAGCAGACACACACTAGTCACATTCTAACCTCACACACTAGTCACATTCTAACCTCACACACTAGTCACATTCTACCACACACTAGTTACATTCTAACCTCACACACTAGTCACATTCTACCACACACTAGTCACATTCTAACCTCACACACTAGTTACATTCTAACCACACACACTAGTTACATTCTAACCTCACATTCTACCACACACTAGTCACATTCTACCACACACTAGTCACATTCTAACAATCACACACTAGTTACATTCTAACCTCACACACTAGTCACATTCTACCACACACTAGTCACATTCTACCACACACTAGTCACATTCTACCACACACTAGTCACATTCTACCACACACTAGTCACATTCTAACCTCACACACTAGTCACATTCTAACCTCACACACTAGTCACATTCTACCACACACACTAGTCACATTCTAACCTCACACACTAGTCACATTCTAACCTCACATTCTAACCTCACACACTAGTCACATTCTACCACACACACTAGTCACATTCTAACCTCACATTCTAACCTCACACACTAGTCACATTCTAACCTCACATTCTAACCTCACACACTAGTCACATTCTACCACACACTAGTCACATTCTAACCTCACACACTAGTCACATTCTAACCTCACATTCTAACCTCACACACTAGTCACATTCTACCACACACTAGTCACATTCTAACCTCACACACTAGTCACATTCTACCACACACTAGTCACATTCTAACCTCACATTCTACCACACACTAGTCACATTCTACCACACACTAGTCACATTCTACCACACACACTAGTCACATTCTAACCTCACACACTAGTCACATTCTAACCTCACACACTAGTCACATTCTAACCTCACATTCTAACCTCACACACTAGTCACATTCTACCACACACTAGTCACATTCTAACCTCACACACTAGTCACATTCTACCACACACTAGTCACATTCTAACCTCACACACTAGTCACATTCTAACCTCACACACTAGTCACATTCTAACCTCACACACTAGTCACATTCTAACCACTAGTCACATTCTACTCACATTCTACACCTCACACACTAGTCACATTCTAACCTCACACACTAGTCACATTCTAACCACACACACTAGTCACATTCTAACCTCACACACTAGTCACATTCTACCACACACTAGTCACATTCTAACCTCACACACTAGTCACATTCTAACCACACACAGTCACATTCTAACCTCACACACTAGTCACATTCTACCACACACTAGTCACATTCTAACCTCACACACTAGTCACATTCTAACCTCACATTCTACCACACACACTAGTCACATTCTACCACACACTAGTCACATTCTACCTCACACACTAGTCACATTCTACCTCACACACTAGTCACATTCTAACCTCACACACTAGTCACATTCTACCACACACTAGTCACATTCTAACCTCACACACTAGTCACATTCTAACCTCACATTCTAACCTCACACACTAGTCACATTCTAACCTCACACACTAGTCACATTCTACCACACACTAGTCACATTCTAACCTCACATTCTAACCTCACACACTAGTCACATTCTAACCTCACACACTAGTCACATTCTACCACACACTAGTCACATTCTAACCTCACATTCTAACCTCACATTCTACCACACACACTAGTCACATTCTAACCTCACACACTAGTCACATTCTACCACACACTAGTCACATTCTAACCTCACACACTAGTCACATTCTAACCACACACACTAGTCACATTCTAACCACACACACTAGTCACATTCTACCACACACTAGTCACATTCTAACCTCACACACTAGTCACATTCTAACCTCACACACTAGTCACATTCTACCACACACTAGTCACATTCTAACCTCACACACTAGTCACATTCTAACCACACACACTAGTCACATTCTAACCTCACACACTAGTCACATTCTACCACACACTAGTCACATTCTAACCTCACATTCTAACCTCACACACTAGTCACATTCTAACCTCACACACTAGTCACATTCTAACCTCACATTCTAACCTCACACACTAGTCACATTCTACCACACACTAGTCACATTCTAACCTCACACACTAGTCACATTCTAACCTCACACACTAGTCACATTCTACCACACACTAGTCACATTCTACCACACACACTAGTCACATTCTAACCTCACACACTAGTCACATTCTAACCTCACACACTAGTCACATTCTAACCTCACACACTAGTCACATTCTAACCTCACACACTAGTCACATTCTAACCTCACATTCTACCACACACTAGTCACATTCTAACCTCACATTCTACCACACACTAGTCACATTCTAACCTCACATTCTACCACACACTAGTCACATTCTACCACACACTAGTCACATTCTAACCTCACACACTAGTCACATTCTAACCTCACACACTAGTCACATTCTACCACACACTAGTCACATTCTAACCTCACACACTAGTCACATTCTAACCTCACACACTAGTCACATTCTAACCTCACACACTAGTCACATTCTAACCTCACACACTAGTCACATTCTAACCTCACACACTAGTCACATTCTAACCTCACACACTAGTCACATTCTACCACACACTAGTCACATTCTAACCTCACACACTAGTCACATTCTAACCTCACATTCTAACCTCACACACTAGTCACATTCTACCACACACTAGTCACATTCTAACCTCACACACTAGTCACATTCTAACCTCACATTCTAACCTCACACACTAGTCACATTCTACCACACACACTAGTCACATTCTAACCTCACACACTAGTCACATTCTAACCTCACATTCTAACCTCACACACTAGTCACATTCTACCACACACTAGTCACATTCTAACCTCACACACTAGTCACATTCTAACCTCACATTCTAACCTCACACACTAGTCACATTCTAACCTCACACACTAGTCACATTCTAACCCCACACACTAGTCACATTCTACCACACACTAGTCACATTCTAACCTCACATTCTATCCCACACTAGTCACATTCTACCACACACACTAGTCACATTCTAACCTCACACACTAGTCACATTCTACCACACACTAGTCACATTCTAACCTCACATTCTAACCTCACACACTAGTCACATTCTACCACACACACTAGTCACATTCTAACCTCACACACTAGTCACATTCTAACCTCACATTCTAACCTCACACACTAGTCACATTCTAACCTCACATTCTAACCTCACACACTAGTCACATTCTAACCTCACACACTAGTCACATTCTAACCTCACATTCTAACCTCACACACTAGTCACATTCTAACCTCACACACTAGTCACATTCTACCACACACTAGTCACATTCTAACCTCACATTCTATCCCCACACACTAGTCACATTCTAACCTCACATTCTATCCCACACTAAACCGGGGAACATCAACTTGATTCAACCGTGGGCCCGATTTATTCTTGCGCGGATGGTCGGAACACAATTACAAATCATTTGTACACTGCAAATTACCCCAAAGAAGCCCAAACAGATATCATGTTTGAATAAAATATAATAATTATATAACCACAAATAACCACTAACCCAGCTTACACAACTAGTTACATTCTAATCACAACTAATTACATTCTAACCACAACTAACCACTAACCCACCTCTCACAACTAGATACATTCTAACCACAACTAACCCCTAACCCACCTCTCACAACTAGATACATTCTAACCACAACTAACCACTAACCCACCTCTCACAACTAGTTACATTCTAACCACAACTAACCCCTAACCCACCTCTCACAACTAGTTACATTCTAACCACAACTAAACCCTAACCCAGCTTACACAACTAGTTACATTCTAACCACAACTAACCACTAACACAACTAGTTACATTCTAACCACAACTAACCCCTAACCCACCTCTCACAACTAGTTACATTCTAACCACAACTAAACCCTAACCCAGCTTACACAACTAGTTACATTCTAACCACAACTAACCACTAACACAACTAGTTACATTCTAACCACAACTAACCCCTAACCCACAACTAGTTACATTCTAACATACTGAAACACATTTAACTACCAAATGCTCCAGTCTAGGTTTAAATTCACCAGTCATTCCCCACTCTTCAACCCTGGTCCCCTGACCTCCCCCCCCCAGGAGGGTCTGTACCCATGATGCCGGGCCAGGCCAGGTCTTCGTTGTCGTCCCTCTCGTGTCCAGGCGCCAGATGGTTGAAGCGGTCCAGGTGCTCCAGCAGCCCAGTCAGCAGAGGGATGGAGCCGGTCTCCTGCATCAGGCCGGGGTCCATGGTCAGCAGCAACACGATGGACACCACCAGCTCAGGGAGGAGAACACCTACAGGTCACGAGGAAAAACAGGTCCCGTGTTCATCTGGTACCCCGTTGGGTAG
This sequence comes from Oncorhynchus gorbuscha, assembly GCF_021184085.1. Taxonomy (NCBI): domain Eukaryota; kingdom Metazoa; phylum Chordata; class Actinopteri; order Salmoniformes; family Salmonidae; genus Oncorhynchus; species Oncorhynchus gorbuscha. The sequence continues at coordinate 1,243,474 of NC_060187.1, read as the reverse complement.
AAATATAACATTCTCACATCATACCACCTCAAAAACAGGTACGACTCAGGGTTGGTCAATTCAGAAAGTAAATTGGAAGGAATTGGAATTTCAGTTTCAGTCCTAAATTGATCCGAACCCTGGTCTGAGTACAGCCTGGCAGACTTAGATTAACCAGAGTACTACTAACCAGTGAGGTCACCCTCGATGACCCGAGAACCAGAGTACTACTAACCAGTGAGGTCACCCTCGATGACCCGAGAACCAGAGTACTACTAACCAGTGAGGTCACCCTCGATGACCCGAGAACCAGAGTACTACTAACCAGTGAGGTCACCCTCGATGACCCGAGACACTTCATTGAAGTGTCTGTGTCCGGTGAAGGCTATGCTGGTAGCCACAGGGAGGATGTCTCCAATGTGAGTACACAGTAGGGCGATGTACTTCTTCAACAGGGACCCCACACCCAGCAGCTCTGGATCTGCAGGAAGGAAATATGGGCAATAAATATCAATAATCTGGAGGCGAACGAAACCGACACCTGTTTAGCTCACGGAGTAGAACACTAGAAAAATATAAAGAGAGAGCATCACTCTAGGAGCTCAGGTGAAGTCATTTAATAACCTATGAACCAACGTTTGGACAGACAAGCTGTCTTCATCAGGATATAACGATAAACACGACGAGTCACTAGTTTATATCGTGTCAAAGGATACACACGGGTGTCTGTAATCATGGCCGGGGGGAAACCTGATATCATTGGTTGACTTACAGATATTAAAAAACATATAAAAACATGAATGGATAACAGCAGCATCATTAAATAGTACCCACAAACCACCAGTCTCAACGTCAACAGTGAAGAGGCGACTCTTAAGGTGCTGGCCTTCTTGGCAGTTTGTTGAGACTGGTGTTTAGCAGGTGCTATTTAATGAAGCTGCCAGTTGAGGACTTGTGAGGCGTCTGTTTCTCAAACTAGACACTCTGTTGTACTTGTCCTCTTGCTCCGTTGTGCAAAGAAGACCAGTTTTATTAGTTCTTTAAATCAGAACAACCGTTATCAGATGTGCCAACATAAGGATTTTCTAATGATCAATTAGCCTTTTCAAATTATAAACTTGGATTAGCTAACACAACATGCATAATGAGGACTCACAGTATCTGTTAAACCTGCATAATGAGGACTCACAGTATCTGTTAAACCTGCATAATGAGGACTCACAGTATCTGTTAAACCTGCATAATGAGGACTCACAGTATCTGTTAAACCTGCATAATGAGGACTCACAGTATCTGTTAAACCTGCATAATGAGGACTCACAGTATCTGTTAAACCTGCATAATGAGGACTCACAGTATCTGTTAAACCTGCATAATGAGGACTCACTTTCAGACGCTTCAGCAGTAAACCTGTCCTACTGGGTCACATGGTACATCTCTTACAGACGCTTCAGCAGTAAACCTGTCCTACTGGGTCACATGGTACATCTCTTACAGACGGTTCAGCAGTAAACCTGTCCTACTGGGTCTCAACTCCACCTCAAAGTTTGTATTTCCTTCTTATTTAAATGGTCAAAGTATTGCCATACAGGACTTCACTGCTGTCGTTCTCTGCCATTTTCTTCAACTGTTAACGACAATGACGTAGTGGGGTATTGTGTGTAGATGGGTGAGGGGAAAATATATTTAATCAATTTAGAATTCAGACTGTGACAACAAAATGTAGAATAAGGGGGTATAAATACTTCCTCTCAATGTCTTCCCCCAGGCCTTTCTAGCCTATTATGTAGGTAGGCTACAACGCAGAAAACAATGTGTTTTGTGATAAATCCACTGTGATTTACATTTTGTAGGGAAAAACTAAAAAGGGTTTTCGGTTAGGAATTTTTCTTAAAATTAAGGATACAAATTGAGTTAAACCGCTGAAACGTTCAAACCCGAAAGGAGGACTGTGATGACTCACTGTATCCGTTGGCGTTTTCGGTGCCGTTGACCCCCAGGTAGAGTTTACTGACCAGCAGCCTCTGGAAGCGCAGCAACAGGTCGAGGGAGGCCGAGCGTTCTTTACTGACGTGCTCCGTGTCGACCCCGCTAGATATCCTCCGGGCCACGTCCTTCAGTCTAACGATGGTCTGAGAGGCGATGTTCCTGAGGGATCAGAACAATACGTTCATTGTGGACAATATTCACCACATTTGGCGAGATGTAAAACCCCACAAGGAGACTACTATACACCCATAAAGAATAGCAGATCTTCTGGTAAAATAACAGGTTTTGTTCCTCAATACAGGCCTGCTGGTGCTTCTAAAGGGATCGATGGAAGTGGGGGCCTTGTCAGGGTAAGCATTATTATTATTGATCCGTTATTTTACCAGGTCAGTTGACTGAGAACACATTCTCATTTGCAGCAACCACCTGGGGAATAGTTACAGGGGAGAGGAGGGGGATGAATGAGCCAATTCTAAACTGGGGATTATTGGGTGACCGTGACGGTTTGAGGGCCAGATTGGGAATTTAGCCAGGACACCAGGGTTAACACCCCTACTCTTACGATAAGTACCATGGGATCTTTAGTGACCTCAGAGAGTCAGGACACCAGGGTTAACACCCCTACTCTTACGATAAGTACCATGGGATCTTTAGTGACCTCAGAGAGTCAGGACACCAGGGTTAACACCCCTACTCTTACGATAAGTACCATGGGATCTTTAATGACCTCAGAGAGTCAGGACACCAGGGTTAACACCCCTACTCTTACGATAAGTACCATGGGATCTTTAGTGACCTCAGAGAGTCAGGACACCAGGGTTAACACCCCTACTCTTACGATAAGTACCATGGGATCTTTAGTGACCTCAGAGAGTCAGGACACCCGTTTAACATCCCATTCGAAAGACGCCACCCAACGCCGTGTCCCCAATCACCTTCCTTAAAGAGGTGGGGTTTCAGGTGTCACCACCTTCCGGAGACACCTGAAACCCCACCTCTTTAAGGAATACCTAGGATAGGTTAAGTAATCCCTCTCACCCCACCCCCCCTAAGTTTTAGATGCACTATTGTTAAGTGACTGTCCCACTGGATGTCATAAGGTGAATGCACCAATTTGTAAGTCGCTCTGGATAAGAGCGTCTGCTAAATGACTTAAATGTAAATGTAAATGTAATGTGCCCCCTACTGGCCCTCCAACACCACTTCCAGCAGCATCTGGTCTCCCATCCAGGAACTGACCAGGACCAACCCTGCTTATCTTCAGAAGCAAGCCAGCAGTAGTATGCAGGGCGGTATGCAGGGTGGTATGCAGGGCGGTATGCTGCTGGTTTTTGATTCTGATCCTTCCCCAAAAATAAATGTACAGCTCAGTCCAGTGTTAACTGCCCACCTCAGTAGCTGCTGTACGAGCTGGACCAGAGGAAGGCTCTGCTTCCCAGCAGACTCGTATATCCCGGTGTTGATGAGGTCTTTGTCCAGGGTGGTGCGGCATCGCAGCATGGTGGAGGCATTGGCCTCCTGCTCATCGACCTCCTTCTCTTTCTGGGCCTCCTTCTTCGCCTCTATGTCCTAGTGGACAACAGATCATCAGAATTTAATCAACTTGGATTTGTCACCAGTATAAAAACACACACGGAGCCAAAAAGAAATACATAAAAATGCATAGAATTTGTAAGACTGTCGTACAATTGGAGAGGAAAGAGATTTTAATGTATAATCAGGTCTAAAATGATTGGCGCCCTTTTGATAAAGTAGAATTTATTTTAGTGTTCTTTTTGCTCATCTTTATCAAGCCAATCATATTGGCTTTTCCATAATTGAATCATATGTAGATTTTTGTTGGCATTGCATGAACTTACTGTACAGTGCCTGGTTCACAACCATTTAGTTGTGTTTACAGACAGAAATTTACATGAATTCAATTTAGATTTTGTCACTGGCCTACACACACAATAACCCATAACATCAAAGTGGAATTCTGTTTTTAGACATTTTTACAAATTATTAAAAAATGTAAAGCTGAAATGTGTTGAGTCACTAAGTATTCAACTCCTTTGTTATGGCAAGTCTACACTGGAGTTGTTACCAAGACAACATGGAAGGTTCCTGAGTGGCCCAGTTACAGTTTGGACCGGACTTGAACATGTCTGTCTCGCCTTGATCAACAAACAACTTGACAGAGCTTGAAGAATTAAAATAATAAAATGTGCAAATATTGTACAATCCTGGTGTGTGAGCTCTTAGAGCCCTATTCCCTACATAGTACACTACGTTTGACCAGAGCCCTAGGGACCGTGGTGAAAAGTAGGGCACTAAATAGGAAACCATTTGGGACTCAAGGCCAGGTTTCCCCTACTCAGTGACAAACAGCTGTCTGTGACAAACCTGAAGCTCAGCTGTGATGGCAGCATTGAGAGCAGACTCCAGCCCTCCGTCCGCCATCAGACTGCTGACCAACAGGTCGATCATGAAGCGACGTCCAGGACTAACGCTCATCTCGTTACCAGATGCTGAGGACAGAGAGAGAAAAACCACTGAGCAACTCAAAACACACTAAAATACTGAGGACAGAGAGGGACAGAAACCACTGAGCAACTCAAAACACTAAAATACTGAGGACAGAGAGGGACAGAAACCACTGAGCAACTCAAAACACACTAAAATACTGAGGACAGAGAGGGACAGAAACCACTGAGCAACTCAAAACACACTAAAATACTGAGGACAGAGAGGGACAGAAACCACTGAGCAACTCAAAACACTAAAATACTGAGGACAGAGAGGGACAGAAACCACTGAGCAACTCAAAACACACTAAAATACTGAAGACAGAGAGGGACAGAAACCACTGAGCAACTCAAAACACACTAAAATACTGAGGACAGAGAGGGACAGAAACCACTGAGCAACTCAAAACACTAAAATACTGAGGACAGAGAGGGACAGAAACCACTGAGCAACTCAAAACACTAAAATACTGAGGACAGAGAGGGACAGAAACCACTGAGCAACTCAAAACACTAAAATACTGAGGACAGAGAGGGACAGAAACCACTGAGCAACTCAAAACACACTAAAATACTGAGGACAGAGAGGGACAGAAACCACTGAGCAACTCAAAACACTAAAATACTGAGGACAGAGAGGGACAGAAACCACTGAGCAACTCAAAACACACTAAAATACAACTCTTCACTCCAGCAACAACTGTTTTCTGCTTACCCCACTAGACAATTCAAGGTTGTGGGTTTAATTCCCTCATGGATCATACACATACCAAAACATGTACATTAAGTTGCTTCAGATAATAGTGTCTGCTAAGAGGCAAACTGACCTGTGTTGGGTAGTAGTGAGGACAGAGCCCTGGCCCTCTCCTCTGCAGTAGGGAGCAGCACTGACCAACCACTCTGTAGCACGGCCTGGGCAGCTGCCTGGACGGTGTTGAGGACTCCGGCGTTGGAGGCTAGCGTCACCACGGTCTGCTTCAGGTTGTTGAGCAGCCCGCTGCCCAGGCCCAGACCCAACTCCTCAGGGTCCATCTGGTTACTGATGGCTGCATGGAGCTACAGACAAGACATAAAACATCACACTACACATTCTCCAGTTTGGAGAAAAACATTTGAAACACTTTTTGAAAGACTATTTTCATATCAGACACATCAAGCCATCCAGGACAATCTATAAATAATCTCATAGTGTAGTGTTTTAGAACAGCAGACTGTGAAACGCCTCCTTACCTGAAGCCTGAGCAGGTTAAGGGAGGCAACCACCATGCACTCCTTCTCCTGCGGCGGGGGCCAATCAGAAGAGCCGTCCATGCCCTCGCTCACCTGCCGCAAGAGCAGATCCAGCTGCTCAAAGGTCACAGGGCACACGTCCACTACGAAGGGAACGCGCTGCCCCACAGACCACTCTGAACAGGACGACCACGCAAAGCTCTGTGGACACAAGACCAGCAGAAAACAGACAGGGGTCAGTGTCAACCATTAAAACAATGGCCAGACAATAGAAGGGCCACACGCTGCCCCAGACCAGGAGGGCCACGCGCTGCCCCAGACCAGGAGGGCCACGCGCTGCCCCAGACCAGGAGGGTCACGCGCTGCCCCAGACCAGGAGGGCCACACGCTGCCCCAGACCAGGAGGGCCACACGCTGCCCCAGACCAGGAGGGCCACACGCTGCCCCAGACCAGGAGGGCCACACGCTGCCCCAGACCAGGAGGGTCACACGCTGCCCCAGACCAGGAGGGTCACACGCTGCCCCAGACCAGGAGGGTCACACGCTGCCCCACAGACCAGGAGGACCACGCGCTGCCCCACAGACCAGGAGGACCACGCGCTGCCCCACAGACCAGGAGGACCACGCGCTGCCCCACAGACCAGGAGGACCACGCGCTGCCCCACAGACCAGGAGGACCACGCGCTGCCCCACAGACCAGGAGGACCACGCGCTGCCCCACAGACCAGGAGGGCCCCGCGCTGCCCCACAGACCAGGAGGGCCCCGCGCTGCCCCACAGACCAGGAAGACCACGCGCTACCCCACAGACCAGGAGGACCACGCGCTGCCCCACAGACCAGGAGGACCACGCGCTGCCCCACAGACCAGGAGGACCACTCGCTGCCCCACAGACCAGGAGGACGTGAGGAATCGAAGACAAATCAAGAAAGAGCTTATCCCTGAATCCCAAATCAACCCCTGGCCCCAACACACATGTGTAGACCTGAGCAGATCTCCCTGTAATCTGTGTTTTCCTTCTGCATCCTTTTATACCCCTCTTTCCCTTTAACTCTGTTCTTCAGAATCTATGAGTTTCTGCTCTGAGATGTCTACTGTATCCCTACGCCAGACCTGAACCCACCTGCTGTCTACTGTATCCCTTCCCCAGACCTGAACCCACCTGCTGTCTACTGTATCCCTACGCCAGACCTGAACCCACCTGCTGTCTACTGTATCCCTACGCCAGACCTGAACCCACCTGCTGTCTACTGTATCCCTACGCCAGACCTGAACCCACCTGCTGTCTACTGTATCCCTACGCCAGACCTGAACCCACCTGCTGTCTACTGTATCCCTACGCCAGACCTGAACCCACCTGCTGTCTACTGTATCCCTTCCTCAGACATTTACATTTACATTTAAGTCATTTAGCAGACGCTCTTATCCAGAGCGACTTACAAATTGGTGCATTCACCTTATGACTTCCAGTGGAAACCCACCTGCTGTCTACTGTATCCCTTCCTCAGACCTGAACCCACCTGCTGTCTACTGTATCCCTTCCTCAGACCTGAACCCACCTGCTGTCTACTGTATCCCTTCCCCAGACCTGAACCCACCTGCTGTCCTCTATGGGTTCCTGCCATGCTCTGAGATGTCTACCGTATCTACCGAGATCTCCACCCCACAACAGAGATCTCCACCCCACACACCAGGACCTAGATCTCCACCCCACAACAGAGATCTCCACCCCACAACCGAGATCTCCACCCCACACACCAGGACCGAGATCTCCACCCCACACGCCAGGACCTAGATCTCCACCCCACAACCGAGATCTCCACCCCACACACCAGGACCTAGATCTCCACCCCACAACCGAGATCTCCACCCCACAACCGAGATCTCCACCCCACAACCGAGATCTCCACCCCACAACCGAGATCTCCACCCCACAACCGAGATCTCCACCCCACAACCGAGATCTCCACCCCACAACCGAGATCTCCACCCCACAACCGAGATCTCCACCCCACACGCCAGGACCTAGATCTCCACCCCACACGCCAGGACCTAGATCTCCACCCCACACGCCAGGACCTAGATCTCCACCCCACACGCCAGGACCTAGATCTCCACCCCACACACCAGGACTGAGATCTCCACCCCACACCCAGGACCTAGATCTCCACCAGGACCTAGATCTCCACCCCACAACAGAGATCTCCACCCCACACGCCAGGACCCAGATCTCCACCCCACACGCCAGGACCGAGATCTCCACCCCACAACCTAGATCTCCACCCCACAACAGAGATCTCCACCCCACACGCCAGGACCCAGATCTCCACCCCACACGCCAGGACCCAGATCTCCACCCCACACGCCAGGACCGAGATCTCCACCCCACACGCCAGGACCTAGATCTCCACCCCACACGCCAGGACCTAGATCTCCACCCCACAACCTAGATCTCCACCCCACAACCTAGATCTCCACCCCACAACCTAGATCTCCACCCCACAACCGAGATCTCCACCCCACAACCTAGATCTCCACCCCACACACCAGGACCGAGATCTCCACCCCACAACCGAGATCTCCACCCCACAACCGAGATCTCCACCCCACAACCGAGATCTCCACCCCACAACCGAGATCTCCACCCCACAACCGAGATCTCCACCCCACAACCGAGATCTCCACCCCACAACCGAGATCTCCACCCCACAACCGAGATCTCCACCCCACAACCGAGATCTCCACCCCACACGCCAGGACCTAGATCTCCACCCCACACGCCAGGACCTAGATCTCCACCCCACACGCCAGGACCTAGATCTCCACCCCACACGCCAGGACCTAGATCTCCACCCCACACGCCAGAACCTAGATCTCCACCCCACACACCAGGACTGAGATCTCCACCCCACACGCCAGGACCTAGATCTCCACCCCACACGCCAGGACCTAGATCTCCACCCCACACGCCAGGACCTAGATCTCCACCCCACACGCCAGGACCTAGATCTCCACCCCACACGCCAGGACCTAGATCTCCACCCCACACACCAGGACCTAGATCTCCACCCCACACGCCAGGACCTAGATCTCCACCCCACACGCCAGGACCTAGATCTCCACCCCACACGCCAGGACCTAGATCTCCACCCCACACGCCAGGACCTAGATCTCCACCCCACAACAGAGATCTCCACCCCACACGCCAGGACCCAGATCTCCACCCCACACGCCAGGACCGAGATCTCCACCCCACAACCTAGATCTCCACCCCACAACAGAGATCTCCACCCCACACGCCAGGACCCAGATCTGGACCTAGATCTCCACCCCACAACAGAGATCTCCACCCCACACGCCAGGACCCAGATCTCCACCCCACAACCTAGATCTCCACCCCACAACAGAGATCTCCACCCCACACGCCAGGACCTAGATCTCCACCCCACACGCCAGGACCTAGATCTCCACCCCACACGCCAGGACCTAGATCTCCACCCCACACGCCAGGACCTAGATCTCCACCCCACACGCCAGGACCTAGATCTCCACCCCACACGCCAGGACCTAGATCTCCACCCCACACGCCAGGACCCAGATCTCCACCCCACACGCCAGGACCGAGATCTCTACCCCACAACCTAGATCTCCACCCCACAACAGAGATCTCCACCCCACACGCCAGGACCGAGATCTCCACCCCACAACCGAGATCTCCACCCCACAACCGAGATCTCCACCCCACAACCGAGATCTCCACCCCACAACCGAGATCTCCACCCCACAACCGAGATCTCCACCCCACAACCTAGATCTCCACCCCACAACAGAGATCTCCACCCCACACGCCAGGACCGAGATCTCCACCCCACAACCTAGATCTCCACCCCACAACCGAGATCTCCACCCCACAACCTAGATCTCCACCCCACAACAGAGATCTCCACCCCACACACCAGAACAGAGATGTTTTTTTAAATCACCCATACCCTACTTCTGTCAAGACTGTCCCCCTCTCATGTCTACTTTACTTATCATTCATACTTCTATTCTCTCAACAAACTTGTATTTTATTATTTGTGTTGATGTTAGCCTATATATCTGATGTGGGTAAATTAAATTTAAATCAACAAGTTCATATGACAGTTCATGTTGTTTCTTTTTAAATCACAACATGCATCCCTCCACAGCCTCAGAGGATCTAGAAACATACTCTCTCTGGATGACAACCTAATGTTGATCCGTGTTCTAGATTACGTTCTGGTTCACTGAAAATGCTACTTGTACATTACCGTGGAGTTAACCAATAAAATGGTCTGATGGGGATGTGGACATCATTTCTTTCTTTCAGGATATGAATAAAGAGTATCTCACTACAAATAGATGATAATAGAAAGTTGTCCAAAAAAAAAAATCGATAAGATCTTGCTATGGAAAAATACCTGTCTATTTGTTGAATAATCCCCCAGATGAACTCTTTAGTCATATTCCAGTTTAACCTCTTTACTTATGGCCTTGCCTGCAACTAGCGACCTGTTAAAATTATATGAAAATACAGAATAAAAAGGGCCTATTTATATAATGAATATGTATTCGGAGGGCAGAAATGATTAAATATTAAAGCATTAGAATTCTCACTAAAGGCTTCAGTCATACAACAGTTATACATAACTCCAAACTGGTTCTCTAGTACCAATGTTCAAGAAGGGCCTTTTCCCCTCTATTCAGGTTACAACCTCTCCCTCTACTCAGGTTACAACCTCTGCCTCTACTCAGGTTACAACCTCTGCCTCTACTCAGGTTACAACCTCTGCCTCTACTCAGGTTACAACCTCTGCCTCTACTCAGGTTACAACCTCTGCCTCTACTCAGGTTACAACCTCTGCCTCTACTCAGGTTACAACCTCTGCCTCTACTCAGGTTACAACCTCTGCCTCTACTCAGGTTACAACCTCTGCCTCTACTCAGGTTACAACCTCTGCCTCTACTCAGGTTACAACCTCTCCCTCTACTCAGGTTACAACCTCTCCCTCTACTCAGGTTACAACCTCTCCCTCTACTCAGGTTACAACCTCTCCCTCTACTCAGGTTACAACCTCTCCCTCTACTCAGGTTACAACCTCTCCCTCTACTCAGGTTACAACCTCTCCCTCTACTCAGGTTACAACCTCTCCCTCTACTCAGGTTACAACCTCTCCCTCTACTCAGGTTACAACCTCTCCCTCTACTCAGGTTACAACCTCTCCCTCTACTCAGGTTACAACCTCTCCCTCTACTCAGGTTACAACCTCTCCCTCTACTCAGGTTACAACCTCTCCCTCTACTCAGGTTACAACCTCTCCCTCTACTCAGGTTACAACCTCTCCCTCTACTCAGGTTACAACCTCTCCCTCTACTCAGGTTACAACCTCTCCCTCTACTCAGGTTACAACCTCTCCCTCTACTCAGGTTACAACCTCTCCCTCTACTCAGGTTACAACCTCTCCCTCTACTCAGGTTACAACCTCTCCCTCTACTCAGGTTACAACCTCTCCCTCTACTCAGGTTACAACCTCTCCCTCTACTCAGGTTACAACCTCCCTCTACTCAGGTTACAACCTCTCCCTCTACTCAGGTTACAACCTCTCCCTCTACTCAGGTTACAACCTCTCCCTCTACTCAGGTTACAACCTCTCCCTCTACTCAGGTTACAACCTCTCCCTCTACTCAGGTTACAACCTCTCCCTCTACTCAGGTTACAACCTCTACAAACCCTCTACTCAGGTTACAACCTCTCCCTCTACTCAGGTTACAACCTCTCCCTCTACTCAGGTTACAACCTCTCCCTCTACTCAGGTTACAACCTCTCCCTCTACTCAGGTTACAACCTCTCCCTCTACTCAGGTTACAACCTCTCCCTCTACTCAGGTTACAACCTCTCCCTCTACTCAGGTTACAACCTCTCCCTCTACTCAGGTTACAACCTCTCCCTCTCTCAGGTTACAACCTCCCTACTCAGGTTACAACCTCTCCCTCTACTCAGGTTACAGGTTACAACCTCTCCCTCTACTCAGGTTACAACCTCTCCCTCTACTCAGGTTACAACCTCTCCCTCTACTCAGGTTACAACCTCTCCCTCTACTCAGGTTACAACCTCTCCCTCTACTCAGGTTACAACCTCTCCCTCTACTCAGGTTACAACCTCTCCCTCTACTCAGGTTACAACCTCTCCCTTTAATCAGGTTACAACCTCTCCCTTTACTCAGGTTACAACCTCTCCCTCTACTCAGGTTACAACCTCTCCCTTCAGGTTATTAGAAAAGGAAACCATCTCCCAAATACCACTATTTTTAAAACAAGTCAGACATTTTGTGGGGGGTGGATACGCGCGGCCCCACCCCCCCATATCAACGCGCGGCCCCACCCCCCCATATCAACGCGCGGCCCCACCCCCATATCAACGCGGCCCCACCCCCCATATCAACGCGCGGCCCCACCCCCCATATCAACGCGCGGCCCCACCCCCCATATCAACGGTTATCCTTTGTAGTTTCTTATATGCCGTATACTGAAACATGACATTATTCCCCTGGTGACATCTGAACTCTCACCTGTCCTGGTCCACAGGAGATGCCCACTATGTGTTTGGAGTTGAGGCCTGGCAGAGCCTTGGGCTGCTTCTTGTTGGAGAACAAAGTATCAAAGTGCTGTAGCTTGTCGTTGCTGCCCCAGCTGTGGACCTCTCCTTCATCAGTCAGCGCCAGACAGTGAGTGGAGCCGACCGCGATGTCCACCACTTTCTTCCCTAGAGGTAGAGGACAAAGAGACAGGGGCAATAAGAGTCCACGACTCCTTTAAAACAGGACAGTGGGATGGAAGTTCCTAGGTTTTACCGAAATCCAGAAAAACACTAGCTGATTCTATTTTGAAAAACACAATGTACATAAACAACTAGCCTGTCATGTCAAAGTGTAGGTGTCCAGTCTAATGCTGACATGAGAGCCGCCTGAAAATGTAGCCAAACTTAAATTAGATTTTTTGTTACATACACTGTATACACCCAAAAGTATGTGGTCACGCTTTCAAATGAGTGGATTCGTCCATTTCAGCCACACCCATTACTGACAGGTGCATGAATTCAAGCACAGAGCCAAGCAATCTCCATAGACAAACATTGGCAGTAGAATGACCTTACTGAAGAGCTCAGTGACTTTGAATGTGGCACCGTCATAGGATGCCATCTTTCCAATAAGTCAGCTGGTAAAATTTCTGCCCTGCTCGAGCTGCCCTGCTCGAGCTGCCCTGCTCGAGCTGCCCTGCTAGAGCTGCCCTGCTCAAGCTGCAAGTGGTGTTAATGTGAAGTAGAAACATCTAGGAGCAACAACGGCTCAACCACAAAGTGGTAGGCCACACAATCTGGGACCGGCAAGTGTGAAACACAAATTTCTGCCCTGCTAGAGCTGCCCTGCTAGAGCTGCCCTGCTAGAGCTGCCCTGCTCGAGCTGCCCTGCTCGAGCTGCCCAGGTCAACTGCAAGTGGTGTTAATGTGAAGTAGAAACATCTAAGAGCAACAACGGCTCAACCACAAAGTGGTAGACCACACAACCTCACAGAACGGGACCTCCGAGTGGTAGGCCACACAACCTCACAGAACTGGACCTCCGAGTGGTAGGCCACACAACCTCACAGAACGGGACCGCGAAGTGCTGAAGCACGTAGAGCGTAAAAATTGTCTGTCCTCGGTTGTTACACTCACTACTGAGTTCCAAACTGCCCCTGGAAGCAACGTCAGAACAAGAACTGTTAGACGGGAGCTTCATGAAATGGGTTTCCATGGCAGAGCAGCCGCACACAAGCCTAAGATCACCATGCGCAATGCCAAGCGTCGGCTGGAGTGGTGTAAAGCTCACCGCCATTGGACTCTGGAGCTGCGGAAACGCGTTCTATGTAGTGATGAATCATCATTAACTTCTGGCGTAGAAACTAGACTTTGGCACTCAAACATCCAATACGATACCTGATAATTAACATGTCAAGTTTAGAACTCATCCCCATTTTGACCATTTAACACCATACTGTTCAACATTCCATAAAACACCTGGTTGGAGAATTCTGGAATCAGGATGGAATGGGGAACGTCCAACTAGGAATCCTCCCCCCTGGAATTCAGTAACCACCAGAGTGTTGTAAACCTATGGTTTACTGAGCCGAAAGGCTACTAACCTTGTAGACTGTCCAGCAGTTTGGGGTAACGGACATGTTCCTCGGTGCCGTGGCCGAGGCGCTGGTTGTCTCCTTTCCCCCAGGTGTACACCTGACCATCCTTGGTCTGTGCTACAGAGAACTGACTCCCACAGCACACCTTCACTATATCCAGGTCCTGAAGCTTCTCCACCAGCTTTGGGGTCTTACAGCCGTCGCTGCCTCCACGCCCCAGCTTCCCATAGTCCCCATCCCCCCACGACCACACCTGGCCTGAAGGGAGAGAGGTAAGGAGCGAACATTACGATGGGGTGAAATATGGAAAAAGTTTGACAGCTTCAAGTTGTGAGGAAATACTTGTGTCTACTACAGGGAAATTACTTTCTACTAGAGGCAAATACTCGGTCTTACAACTTTCAATCAAAAAGTGTTACACATGAATTAATATATATGAGTGAAGTGAAGGATAAGGCCCTGAAAATATTCCGTAGTAATTGATCCTAGTGTCTCGGTCCCCAGTATTCCATAGTAAATTGATCCTATTGTCTCAGTCCCCAGTGTTCCATAGTAAATTGATCCTCGTGTCTCAGTCCCCAGTGTTCCATAGTAAATTGATCCTCGTGTCTCAGTCCCCAGTGTTCCGTAGTAATTGATCCTAGTGTCTCAGTCCCCAGTGTTCCATAGTAATTGATCCTCGTGTCTCAGTCCCCTGTATTCCATAGTAAATTGATCCTAGTGTTTCAGTCCCCAGTGTTCCGTAGTAATTGATCCTAGTGTCTCAGTCCCCTGTGTTCCATAGTAATTGATCCTAGTGTCTCAGTCCCCAGTGTTCCATAGTAATTGATCCTAGTGTCTCAGTCCGCAGTGTTCCATAGTAATTGATCCTAGTGTCTCAGTCCCCAGTGTTCTGTAGTAATTGATCCTAGTGTCTCAGTCCCCAGTGTTCCATAGTAATTGATCCTAGTGTCTCAGTCCGCAGTGTTCCATAGTAATTGATCCTAGTGTCTCAGTCCCCAGTGTTCTGTAGTAATTGATCCTAGTGTCTCAGTCCCCTGTGTTCCATAGTAATTGATCCTAGTGTCTCAGTCCCCTGTATTCCATAGTAAATTGATCCTAGTGTCTCGGTCCCCTGTCTCTCTCCTCTCACCGTTCTCTGTGACAGCCAGGGTCTGTGCGTCTCCACTGCCACAGGCCACATCCAGCACCTTCAGTCCCTTTAGAGCGGTCACCAGCATGGGAATAGTCTGGTCTTCACTGGACCCTACAGAGACAACATGGTCAGTCACAAAGCCCAGACTCAAAGACACCATTCTAATACATTAGCTGATCTTTAATATCCTGATAGCTTTCTGTTCCCTATGCTTGTCCTCATGATAAAGTCAGAGTTTAAAGAGCAGCTCTGAATGGTTAGGTCTAGTCCAGTAGTGGTTAGGTCTAGTCCAGGTCTAGTCCAGTAGTGGTTAGGTCTAGTCCAGTAGTGGTTAGGTCTAGTCCAGGTCTAGTCCAGTAGTGGTTAGGTCTAGTCCAGTAGTGGTTAGGTCTAGTCCAGTAGTGGTTAGGTCTAGTCCAGGTCTAGTCCAGTAGTGGTTAGGTCTAGTCCAGTAGTGGTTAGGTCTAGTCCAGTAGAGGTTAGGTCTAGTCCAGTAGTGGTTAGGTCTAGTCCAGTAGTGGTTAGGTCTAGTGCAGTAGTGGTTAGGTCTAGTGCAGTAGTGGTTAGGTCTAGTCCAGGTCTAGTCCAGTAGTGGTTAGGTCTAGTCCAGTAGTGGTTAGGTCTAGTCAAGGTCTAGTCCAGTAGTGGTTAGGTCTAGTCCAGGTCTAGTCCAGTAGTGGTTAGGTCTAGTCCCGTAGTGGTTAGGTCTAGTCCAGGTCTAGTCCAGTAGTGGTTAGGTATAGTCCAGGTCTAGTCCAGTAGTGGTTAGGTCTAGTCCAGTAGTGGTTAGGTCTAGTCCAGGTCTAGTCCAGTAGTGGTTAGGTCTAGTCCAGGTCTAGTCCAGTAGTGGTTAGGTCTAGTCCAGGTCTAGTCCAGTAGTGGTTAGGTCTAGTCCAGGTCTAGTCCAGTAGTGGTTAGGTCTAGTCCAGGTCTAGTCCAGTAGTGGTTAGGTCTAGTCCAGGTCTAGTCCAGTAGTGGTTAGGTCTAGTCCAGGTCTAGTCCAGTAGTGGTTAGATCTAGTCCAGGTCTAGTCCAGTAGTGGTTAGGTCTAGTCCAGTAGTGGTTAGGTCTAGTCCAGGTCTAGTCCAGTAGTGGTTAGGTCTAGTCCAGGTCTAGTCCAGTAGTGGTTAGGTCTAGTCCAGGTCTAGTCCAGTAGTGGTTAGGTCTAGTCCAGTAGTGGTTAGGTCTAGTCCAGGTCTAGTCCAGTAGTGGTTAGGTCTAGTCCAGGTCTAGTCTCACCATGTCCCAGCCGTCCGTAGTTACCCCTGCCCCAGGTGTAAAGCTCTCCATCAGCTGTGATAGCAGCGCTGTAGGTGCTCCCACAGGCTACCTGCACCACATTCTTCCCTGTCTGCTTCCCTGTGAACGCTGTGATCATTGCTGGCTCCTCCAGATACCTGGTGGGACAGAGGAACAGGTTATGATACCTAGGACAGCTAGGAGCAGGTTATGATACCTAGGACAGCTAGGAGCAGGTTATGATACCTAGGACAGCTAGGAGTAGGTTATGATACCTAGGACAGCTAGGAGCAGGTTATGATACCTAGGACAGCTAGGAGCAGGTTATGATACCTAGGACAGCTAGGAGCAGGTTATGATACCTAGGACAGCTAGGAGGAGGTTATGATACCTAGGACAGCTAGGAGCAGGGGAACGTAGGAGGTTATGATACCTAGGACAGCTAGGAGCAGGGGAACGTAGCAGGTTATGATACCTAGGACAGCTAGGAGCAGGTTATGATACCTAGGACAGCTAGGAGGAGGTTATGATACCTAGGACAGCTAGGAGCAGGTTATGATACCTAGGACAGCTAGGAGGAGGTTATGATACCTAGGACAGCTAGGAGTAGGTTATGATACCTAGGACAGCTAGGAGTAGGTTATGATACCTAGGACAGCTAGGAGCAGGGGAACGTAGCAGGTTATGATACCTAGGACAGCTAGGAGCAGGTTATGATACCTAGGACAGCTAGGAGCAGGTTATGAGACCTAGGACAGCTAGGAGCAGAGGAACGTAGCAGGTTATGATACCTAGGACAGCTAGGAGCAGGTTATGATACCTAGGACAGCTAGGAGCAGGGGAACGTAGCAGGTTATGATACCTAGGACAGCTAGGAGCAGAGGAACGTAGCAGGTTATGAGACCTAGGACAGCTAGGAGCAGGGGAACGTAGCAGGCTATGATACCTAGGACAGCTAGGAGCAGAGGAACGTAGCAGGTTATGAGACCTAGGACAGCTAGGAGCAGGGGAACGTAGCAGGTTATGAGACCTAGGACAGCTAGGAACAGAGGAACGTAGCAGGCTATGATACCTAGGACAGCTAGGAACAGAGGAACGTAGCAGGTTATGAGACCTAGGACAGCTAGGAGCAGAGGAACGTAGCAGGCTATGATACCTAGGACAGCTAGGAACAGAGGAACGTAGCAGGTTATGAGACCTAGGACAGCTAGGAGCAGAGGAACGTAGCAGGCTATGATAAGCTGGTGTGGTGAGCCGGTGACGTCAATGTAACTTCTGAGGTCTCGGACATTAACTGGACTATAATTTATGAATTTAGTAGACATGCAGAAGAAATCTGGTCATAAGTATGTTTTTTTGAGTGCAGTGTAGTAACTTACGTGGTGTCTCCATGGCCCAGGCGGCCCCCGTCTCCACAGCCCCAGGAGAAGACCTCTCCGTTGGCCGACAGGGCCAGGTAGTGCTGTCCGTCTGGATGAGCTGCCAGCTTCACCATCTTCCTGGAGGTCAGGGCATGGACCAGCATGGGAGCCTGGTAGGTTCAACAACAGTATCGTCATCAGCACCGAAGTGATAATTTCTCCGGTTGTTTCATTACGGCTGCTGTATCATAAACTCATTTCCTGTCGGGGTTTAACATACACTGCTCTTAAGCATTAGGTCAGTAAAGAGCAGTGTTGTGGGTTTCTTCTTCTACTGTTACCAAATTTAAACCAATTGATTGGTCGAAAGAACAGACGACCCTTGGTCGACCAATATTTTTATTTATTTATTTCGGGGACAGCCCTAGCTAGCCAGCTACATGAGGTAATAGAAAACATGTAATGTAACCTCTAATCAAGGTCCCCTGGGAAACAATGCCCAATACTTTGGTTCCTACCATGTCAATAATTCCTCCTTGGCTTATTCATTCGTTGTCATGTCAAAGAAGAATGTATTCAAGGTGCTCCCACTCTACTCCATTATAATGTATGTATTCAAGGTGCTCCCACTATACTCCATTATAATGTATGTATTCAAGGTGCTCCCACTATACTCCATTATAATGTATGTATTCAAGGTGCTCCCACTCTACTCCATTATAATGTATGTATTCAAGGTGCTCCCACTATACTCCATTATAATGAATGTATTCAAGGTGCTCCCACTATACTCCATTATAATGTACGTATTCAAGGTGCTCCCACTATACTCCATTATAATGTATGTATTCAAGGTGCTCCCACTATACTCCATTATAATGTATGTATTCAAGGTGCTCCCACTATACTCCATTATAATGTATGTATTCAAGGTGCTCCCACTATACTCCATTATAATGTATGTATTCAAGGTGCTCCCACTATACTCCATTATAATGTATGTATTCAAGGTGCTCCCACTATACTCCATTATAATGTATGTATTCAAGGTGCTCCCACTCTACTCCATTATAATGTATGTATTCAAGGTGCTCCCACTATACTCCATTATAATGTATGTATTCAAGGTGCTCCCACTATACTCCATTATAATGTATGTATTCAAGGTGCTCCCACTATACTCCATTATAATGTATGTATTCAAGGTGCTCCCACTATACTCCATTATAATGTATGTATTCAAGGTGCTCCCACTATACTCCATTATAATGTATGTATTCAAGGTGCTCCCACTATACTCCATTATAATGTATGTATTCAAGGTGCTCCCACTATACTCCATTATAATGTATGTATTCAAGGTGCTCCCACTATACTCCATTATAATGTATGTATTCAAGGTGCTCCCACTATACTCCATTATAATGTATGTATTCAAGGTGCTCCCACTATACTCCATTATAATGTATGTATTCAAGGTGCTCCCACTATACTCCATTATAATGTATGTATTCAAGGTGCTCCCACTATACTCCATTATAATGTATGTATTCAAGGTGCTCCCACTATACTCCATTATAATGTATGTATTCAAGGTGCTCCCACTATACTCCATTATAATGTATGTATTCAAGGTGCTCCCACTATACTCCATTATAATGTATGTATTCAAGGTGCTCCCACTATACTCCATTATAATGTATGTATTCAAGGTGCTCCCACTATACTCCATTATAATGTATGTATTCAAGGTGCTCCCACTATACTCCATTATAATGTATGTATTCAAGGTGCTCCCACTATACTCCATTATAATGTATGTATTCAAGGTGCTCCCACTATACTCCATTATAATGTATGTATTCAAGGTGCTCCCACTATACTCCATTATAATGTATGTATTCAAGGTGCTCCCACTATACTCCATTATAATGTATGTATTCAAGGTGCTCCCACTATACTCCATTATAATGTATGTATTCAAGGTGCTCCCACTATACTCCATTATAATGTATGTATTCAAGGTGCTCCCACTATACTCCATTATAATGTATGTATTCAAGGTGCTACTCCCCACTATACTCCATTATAAATGTATGTATTCATTATAATGTATGTATTCAAGGTGCTCCCACTATACTCCATTATAATGTATGTATTCAAGTGCTCCCACTATACTACTCCATTATAATGTATGTATTCAAGGTGCTCCCACTATACTCCATTATAATGTATGTATTCAAGGTGCTCCCACTATACTCCATTATAATGTATGTATTCAAGGTGCTCCCACTATACTCCATTATAATGTATGTATTCAAGGTGCTCCCACTATACTCCATTATAATGTATGTATTCAAGGAGCTCCCACTATACTCCATTATAATGTATGTATTCAAGGTGCTCCCACTATACTCCATTATAATGTATGTATTCAAGGTGCTCCCACTATACTCCATTATAATGTATGTATTCAAGGTGCTCCCACTATACTCCATTATAATGTATGTATTCAAGGTGCTCCCACTAGCTACTCCATTATAATGTATGTATTCAAGGTGCTCCATTATAATGTATGTATTCACTATACTCCATTATAATGTATGTATTCAAGGTGCTCCCACTATACTCCATTATAATGTATGTATTCAAGGTGCTCCCACTATACTCCATTATAATGTATGTATTCAAGGTGCTCCCACTATACTCCATTATAATGTATGTATTCAAGGAGCTCCCACTATACTCCTATACTCCATTATAATTATATTATAATGTATGTATTCAAGGTGCTCCCACTATACTCCATTATAATGTATGTATTCAAGGTGCTCCCACTATACTCCATTATAATGTATGTATTCAAGGAGCTCCCACTCTACTCCATTATAATGTATGTATTCAAGGTGCTCCCACTCTACTCCATTATAATGTATGTATTCAAGGTGCTCCCACTCTACTCCATTATAATGTATGTATTCAAGGTGCTCCCACTATACTCCATTATAATGTATGTATTCAAGGTGCTCCCACTCTACTCCATTATAATGTATGTATTCAAGGTGCTCCCACTGTACTCCATTATAATGTATGTATTCAAGGTGCTCCCACTATACTCCATTATAATGTATAAGTTGCCACCCTACTACTCATAAAAGCATATTTCGAACTTGTTTTATTAAAAAACATAAAATACTGTCAAATACAAGTATTTCACTGTAAGGTCTACTACACCTGTTGTAATTCAGCATTTCACTGTAAGGTCTACTACACCTGTTGTATTCAGCATTTCACTGTAAGGTCTACTACACCTGTTGTATTCAGCATTTCACTGTAAGGTCTACTACACCTGTTGTATTCGGTGCATGTGACAAATAACATTTGATTTTGATTTGAAGTACGTCATACCGTCAAAACATTTACAAATATTGTGATATGACATTTTGGCCATATCACCCAGCCCTAAAAGGAGAGACGGAAGGAGCTCCAGTGAGTGACTGCTTCCTACCAGTGTGGTGACAGAAGGAGCTCCAGTGAGTGACTGCTTCCTACCAGTGTGGTGACAGAAGGAGCTCCAGTGAGTGACTGCTTCCTACCAGTGTGGTGACAGAAGGAGCTCCAGTGAGTGACTGCTTCCTACCAGTGTGGTGACAGAATGAGCTCCAGTGAGTGACTGCTTCCTACCAGTGTGGTGACAGAATGAGCTCCAGTGAGTGACTGCTTCCTACCAGTGTGGTGACAGAAGGAGCTCCAGTGAGTGACTGCTTCCTACCAGTGTGGTGACAGAATGAGCTCCAGTGAGTGACTGCTTCCTACCAGTGTGGTGACAGAATGAGCTCCAGTGAGTGACTGCTTCCTACCAGTGTGGTGACAGAATGAGCTCCAGTGAGTGACTGCTTCCTACCAGTGTGGTGACAGAATGAGCTCCAGTGAGTGACTGCTTCCTACCAGTGTGGTGACAGAAGGAGCTCCAGTGAGTGACTGCTTCCTACCAGTGTGGTGACAGAAGGAGCTCCAGTGAGTGACTGCTTCCTACCAGTGTGGTGACAGAATGAGCTCCAGTGAGTGACTGCTTCCTACCAGTGTGGTGACAGAAGGAGCTCCAGTGAGTGACTGCTTCCTACCAGTGTGGTGACAGAATGAGCTCCAGTGAGTGACTGCTTCCTACCAGTGTGGTGACAGAATGAGCTCCAGTGAGTGACTGCTTCCTACCAGTGTGGTGACAGAAGGAGCTCCAGTGAGTGACTGCTTCCTACCAGTGTGGTGACAGAATGAGCTCCAGTGAGTGACTGCTTCCTACCAGTGTGGTGCTCTTGTAGTTCTGTGTGTAGACGGCTCCACTGCTGGCCAGGATGAGGAAGCCCTTCTCGGAACAGACTATCTGGGAAACCCCCAGGCCTGACAGGGCCTTGCACTGCACAGGACCGTTCACGTTGGCATACAGCTTCCAGCCTAGCAACCCCCAGCCAATCACCTCCTGCAGAGTGCCCTGGGAGCAGGAGAGACGGGGTTAATGCAGCGATTTCATTGGTGCTTCAGTGGTCTACACAGTATGACGAGTTTAAGTAGCAGTAGCATTGAAGAGGTTAACGGAAAAGGAAATTCTCTGATGGAGAATACGGTCGAATATAAATGATATTCTAATATAGCAGTAACATCTGGTACTTCAGTTGGGAGAAATCACCTGACCATGTATGAGGTGAACACGGCAAAGGAAAAGTAGCCAAAGGCATCAACTATCAGACAGTTATATTCATATCTCTGGAAAGCTCTCAAAGGCTGGCGGCATCATGCTCTCTAATCACATTTTATTGGTCAACGCATCCCCACGAAAAGGGACTTCTAGGGCAAACGCTATTTTATCATTTCACCTTTATTTAACCAGGTCGGCCAGTTAATAACACCTTTATTTAACAAGGTATTTTTTATTTTATTTTTTTACTTTACCTTTATTTAACTAGGCAAGTCAGTTAAGAACAAATTCTTATTTTCAATGACGGCCTAGGAACAGTAGGTTAACTGCATGTTCAGGGGCCGAACAACAGATTTGTACCTTGTCAGCTCGGGGATTTGAACTTGCAACCTTCCGGTTACTAGACCAACACTCTAACCATTAGGCTATCCTGCCGCCTGTTGTAGGCTAGTTGAGAACAAGTTCTCATTTACAACTGCGACCCAGACCAAGATAAAGCAAAGCAGTGCGACAAACAACAACACAGAGTTACACATAAACAAACATACAGTCAATAACACAATAGAAAAGTATATATACAGTCTGTGCAAATGAGGTAGGATAAGGGAGGCAATGAATAGGCCGTAGTGGCGAAATAATTACAATTGAGCACTGGAGTGATAGATGTGCAGAAGATGAATGTGCAAGTAGAGATAAAAATCTAATTGTATTGGTCACATACACATGGTTAGCAGATGTTAATGCGAGTGTAGCGAAATGCTTGTGCTTCTAGTTCCGACAATGAAGTAATAACCAATGAGTAATCTAACCTAACAATTCCACAACAACTACCTTATAGACACAAGTGTAAGGGGATAAAGAATATGTACATAAAGATATATGAATGAGTGATGGCCGAATGGCATGGGCAAGATGCAGTAGATGGTATAGAGTACAGTATATACATATGAGATGAGTAATGTAGGGTATGTAAACAAGATGCAGTAGATGGTATAGAGTACAGTATATACATATGAGATGAGTAATGTAGGGTATGTAAACATATTAAGTGGCATTGTTTAAAGTGGCTAGTGATACATTTTTCCATTATTAAAGTGTCTGGAGTTGAGTCAATATGTTGGCAGCAGCCACTCAATGTTAGTGATGGCCGTTTAACAGTCTGATGGCCTTGAGATAGAAGCTGTTTTTCAGTCTCTAGGTCCCAGCTTTGATGCACCTGTACTGACCTCGCCTTCTGGATGATAGCGGGGTGAACAGGCAGTGGTTCGGGTGGTTGATGTCCTTGATGATCTTTATGGCCTTCCTGTGACATCGGGTGGTGTAGGTGTCCTGGAGGGCAGGTAGTTTGCCCCCAGTGATGCGTTGTGCAAACCTCACTACCTTCTGGAGAGCCTTACGGTTGTGGGCGGAGCAGTTGCCGTACCAGGCTGTGATACAGCCTGACAGGATGCTCTCGATTGTGCATCTGTAGATGTTTGTGAGTGCTTTTGGTGACAAGCCGAATTTCTTCAGCCTCCTGAGGTTGAAGAGGTGTTGTTGCACCTTCTTCACCACTGTCTGTGTGGGTGGACCATTTCAGTTTGTCTGTGATGTGTACGCCGAGGAACTTCAAACTTACTACCCTCTCCACTGCTGTCCCATCGATGTGGATAGGGGGTTGCTCCCTCTGGTGTATCCTGAAGTCCATGATCATCTCCTGTTTTGTTGACATTGAGTGTGAGGTTATTTTCCTGACACCACACACCGAGGGCCCTCACATCCTCCCTGTAGGCCGCCTCGGCGTAGTTGGTAATCAAGCCTACCACTGTAGTGTCATCTGCAAACTTGATGATTGAGTTGGAGGCGTGCATGGCCACGCAGTCATGAGTGAACAGGGAGTACAGGAGAGGGCAGAGAACACACCCTTGTGGGGCCCCAGTGTTAAGGATGTTTCCTACCTTCACCACCTGGGGGGCGGCCCGTCAAGAAGTCCAGGATCCAGTTGCACAGGGCGGGGTCGAGACCCGGGGTCGAGACCCAGGGTCTCAAGCTTAATGATGAGTTTGGAGGGTACTATGGTGTGAAATGCTGAGCTGAAGTTGATGAACAGCATTCTCACATAGGTATTCCTCTTGTCCAGATCGGTTAGGGCAGTGAGCAGTGTGATTGAGTCGTCTGTGGACCTATTGGGGCGGTAAGCAAATTGGAGTGGGTCTAGGGTGTCAGGTAGGGTGGAGGTGCTATGGTCCCATGCGGAACATATCCCAGTCCACGTGATCGAAGCAATCTTGTAGCGTGGAGTCCGATTGGTCGGGCCAGCGTTGAACAGACCTGAGCGCTGGTGCTTGTTTTAGATTCTGTCTATAGGCTGGGAGCAACAAAATGGAGTCGTGGTCAGCTTTTTAAAAAGGGGGGCCGGGGAGGGCCTTATATGCGTCGCGGAAGTTAGAATGACAATGATCCAGGGTTTTGCCAGCTCAGGTTGCGCAATCGATATGCTGATAGAATTTAGGGTCTTGTTTTCAGATGAGCCTTGTTAAAATCCCAAGCTACAATAAAATGTAGCCTCAGGATGTGGTTTCCAGTTTGCATAGAGTCAGGTAAGGTAGATAATGCGGTCGACATGTGATTGTGAGGAATTCAAACATACACCCCGCCCTTCTTCTTACCAGAGAGATGCTCGATTCTGTCGACGCGATGCGTGAAGAAACCAGGTGGCTGCACCGACTCCGATAGCGTGTCCCGAGTGAGCCATGTTTCCATGAAACAAAGAACGTTACAATCTCTAATGTCTCTCTGGAAGGCAACCCTTGCTCGGATTTCGTCTACCTTGTTGCCAAGAGACTGGACATTGGCGAGATGTATACTCGGGAGCGGTGGGCGATGTGCCCGTCTACGGAGCCTGACCAGAAGACCGCTCCGTCTGCACCTTCAACGGCACCGTTGTTTTGGGTCGCCGGCAGGGATCCGATCCATTGTCCTGGGTGACAGGCCAAACAGAGGATCCGCTTCGGGAAAGGCGTATTCCTGGTCGTAATGTTGGTGAGTTGACGTTGCACTTATCTCCAATAGTTCCTGCCGACTGTATGTAATAAAGCCTACGATTTCCTGGGGTGACAGTGTAAGAAATAACACATAAAAAAGCAAAATACTGCATAGTTTCCTGGAAACGCGAAACGAGACTGCCATCTCTGTCGGCGCAGGAAGCATACTGGGGTGCAAAGGAACAAAAAAATAAATACAAATATGGGGATGAGGTAGTTGGAAGGGCTATTTGCAGATGGGCTATTTACAGAAGGGCTATTTACAGATGGGCTATGTACAGGTGCAATGATCTGTGAGCTGCTCTGACAGCTGGTGCTAAAAGTTAGTGAGGGAGATATGAGTCTCCAGCTTCAGTGATTTTTGCAGTTCGTTCCAGTCATTGGCAGCAGAGAACTGGAAAGGCGGCCAAAGGAGGTGTTGGCTTTGGGGATGACCAGTGAAATATACCAACGTAATCAACACACCCCCGACATATCTTACTGTTGCAAGTATAAACTATATAAAAACATCACATCAAGTCCTTCATGCACAACACATGGCTTCATAATTTACCTGCATGTTGCCATGGTCCTCCAACAGAACGCACAGACAGAGAGAGATGTTAGTAACAGAGTAAAGGCTTCCATTTATAAATCACAACATCCTGACTAGGGCTGCACGATATGGTCCAAAAATCTAATTGCAATTTTTTCAAATATTGCGATTTTGATCAAAAACACTTCGGTCGCCAGGACAGCGGAACCAGAACCCCCCTTACGTAAAGAATGCCAGGACAGCGGAACCAGAACTACAGATACGTAGAGAATGCCAGGACAGCGGAACCAGAACCCCCCATATGTAAAGAATGCCAGGACAGCGGAACCAGAACCCCCCATACGTAGAGAATGCCAGGACAGCGGAACCAGAACCCCCCATACATAGAGAATGCCAGGACAGAGGAACCAGAACCCCCATACGTAGAGAATGCCAGGACAGCGGAACCAGAACCCCCATACGTAGAGAATGCCAGGACAGCGGAACCAGAACCCCCATATGTAAAGAATGCCAGGACAGCGGAACCAGAACCCCCATACGTAGAGAATGCCAGGACAGCGGAACCAGAACCCCCTTACGTAGAGAATGCCAGGACAGCGGAACCAGAACCCCCATACGTAGAGAATGCCAGGACAGAGGAACCAGAACCCCCCATATGTAGAGAATGCCAGGACAGAGGAACCAGAACCCCCATACGTAGAGAATGCCAGGACAGCGGAACCAGAACCCCCATACGTAGAGAATGCCAGGACAGCGGAACCAGAACCCCCTTACGTAAAGAATGCCAGGACAGCGGAACCAGAACCCCCCATACGTAGAGAATGCCAGGACAGCGGAACCAGAACCCCCCATACGAAGAGAATGCCAGGACAGCAGAACCAGAACCCCCCATACGAAGAGAATGCCAGGACAGCGGAACCAGAACCCCCATACGTAGAGAATGCCAGGACAGAGGAACCAGAACCCCCAGTATGTAAAGAATGCCAGGACAGCGGAACCAGAACCCCCATACGTAGAGAATGCCAGGACAGCGGAACCAGAACCCCCCCATACGTAGAGAATGCCAGGACAGCAGAACCAGAACCCCCATACGTAGAGAATGCCAGGACAGCAGAACCAGAACCCCCATACGTAGAGAATGCCAGGACAGCAGAATGAACCCCCAGGAACAGCGGAACCAGAACCCCCCATACGTAGAGAATGCCAGGACAGCGGAACCAGAACCCCCATACGTAGAGAATGCCAGGACAGCGGAACCAGAACCCCCTTACGTAGAGAATGCCAGGACAGCGGAACCAGAACCCCCATACAGAATGCCAGGACAGCGGAACCAGAACCCCCTTACGTAGAGAATGCCAGGACAGCGGAACCAGAACCCCCCCATATAGAGAATGCCAGGACAGAACCAGAACCCCCCCAGAGAATGCCAGGCGGAACCAGAACCCCCCATATGTAGAGAATGCCAGGACAGCGGAACCAGAACCCCCCATACGTAGAGAATGCCAGGACAGCGGAACCAGAACCCCCCCATACGTAGAGAATGCCAGGACAGCGGAACCAGAACCCCCCATACGTAGAGAATGTATGAATGCATGACTGTAAGTGGCTTTGGATCAAAGCGTCTGCTAAATGGCATAAGACATTAATATTATGTTGTTATTATAGAAATAGAATGGTTGGTGTTGGTTGGCATGACAATGAATGAAAAAGTCAGTATAGTAGGAGTTGCGACAGAGTAGAAACCAAAGTGTTGGTTAGTATTTCCCAGGGAACCCTAATTACATTTGAATTGAGACGTTAGATTCAGTAAAAAAAATAATTAGAATAAAAATGGTTGTATTGTTACACCAGATTGGTGCAGTGTTGTGTGTTGTTTTACAGGGTCAGACAGAGTAGTACAGCGTCCCTGGAGCTAATTAGGGTTAAGTGCCTTGCTCAAGGGCACATCGACACATTCTTCACCTTGTCTGCTTGGAGTATTGGAACCAGAGACCTTTCGGTTACCCGACGCTACTCTATAACGGCAAGGCTAGCTGCCGCCCATTTCTTAGAATGTGCTTTCCCTATTCCTCTCTAATTCAGAGCATGACGTTGCACAACAAACATGCTGGCAACAGCCTGTATTAGAGCTAACGTTTCCTAGTCAGATTTGTCCTAGCGCAATAATCTTTGCTAGCTAAATGCATTTAGCTAGCCAGCTAGCTAGTTAGCAATTAGCAGCTACTGCAAATGTAGAGGTTGTTAAGACTAAGTAAGTAGCCGTTTGCAGAGATAAAGATACAGAAAACATGGTTGATGTGAAGAAGCAAAATGAAAGCAGCATCGTTCTTGTTTCTTGACTGCATGGTGGAGCTAACAGAAGCATGCAGACTGAAGCAGCCAAGTGTTCCTGATTGAGTGACAGGGGGTGGGGCTTGGTGTGTCGGAAGCAAGCAGCCACATGAGAGAGGAGGGGGAGACTGGAGTGAGACAGAGTACACTATAAAAACGTGCATTTGAGAAAGAAAAAAATTGCAGCACCTTACGATACGGATATTTCATATGTCGATATCGCAATTTTGATTACAATTTGATTCATTGTGCAGCCCTAATCCTGGCTCTTGAGAATTCTCCAAAAAAATGAAAAACCACAGGCCATTAAATCTGAAGAGAGCAGTTGTGAGCCTTACAGATAACTGATCAATGGAAACACTGAAGACAGGAGGCTGAGTAGAGCTGCCTTAACAGTCTACAACACACAGTAGCAGGGCCAAGTCCACACGGTAGTAGTACCTTGTGGGAGGTAGGGGAGCTGCAGTGCGAGGGGGAGCAGGGGGCGGCCAGGCGGTCCAGGTGAGCCATGATGACCACAGCTGTCTGTCTCAGGTCGATAGCCAAGTCATTGTCCTGGGGCAGCGTCAGGTAGCGCAGGAAACTCTCATTGGGACTCAGAGGGGCCCCCAGGATCTGGAGAGGAAGAACACAGAGAAAACGACTGAACTAAAGGCGGTACAGAGCCTTCAGAAAGGATTCTTATTCTTTGACTTAATCCACATTCTATTGTGCCACAGCTTGGATTCACAATGGATTCAATTGATGTCTCATCCATCTACACACAACGCCTCATAATGACTTCACAACGCCTCATAATGACTTCACAACGCCTCATAATGACTTCACAACGCCTCATAATGACTTCACAACGCCTCATAATGACTTCACAACGCCTCATAATGACTTCACAACGCCTCATAATGACTTCACAACGCCTCATAATGACTTCACAATGCCTCATAATGACTTCACAACGCCTCATAATGACTTCACAACACCTCATAATGACATCACAACGCCTCACATCGCCTCATAATGACATCACAACGCCTCACATCGCCTCATAATGACTTCACAACGCCTCATAATGACTTCACAACGCCTCATAATGACTTCACAACGCCTCATAATGACTTCACAACGCCTCATAATGACTTCACAACGCCTCATAATGACTTCACAACGCCTCATAATGACTTCACAACGCCTCATAATGACTTCACAACGCCTCATAATGACTTCACAACGCCTCATAATGACTTCACAACGCCTCATAATGACTTCACAACGCCTCATAATGACTTCACAACGCCTCATAATGACATCACAACGCCTCATAATGACATCACAACGCCTCATAATGACAAAGAGAAAACATGTTTTTAGAAATGTTAAAACATTTATTGGAAATTAGTATTCACACCCCTGAGTCGATACATGTGAGAATCAGGCAGCGCTTGCCATCGATTTTTTCAACTGTAACTAGCCCACTCAGGAACTACTGTAACTAGCCCACTCAGGAACTACTGTAACTAGCCCACTCAGGAACTACTGTAACTAGCCCACTCAGGAACTACTGTAACTAGCCCACTCAGGAACTACTGTAACTAGCCCACTCAGGAACTACTGTAACTAGCCCACTCAGGAACTACTGTAACTAGCCCACTCAGGAACTACTGTAACTAGCCCACTCAGGAACTACTGTAACTAGCCCACTCAGGAACTACTGTAACTAGCCCACTCAGGAACTTTCAATGTCATCTTGGTAAACAACTCCAGTGTAGATTTGGTTTCTGTTTTAGGTCATTGTCCTGCATCTCCCAGTGTTTGTTGGGAAGCAGACTGCTTCAGTGCCAAAAATAAGGAATTAAATACATGTCAAAAATATATAACAAATGTTTCCTGATCTTATATCTCTCAGATATAGGACAGACACTTGTCATGACTTTGCCCTCTTTGGGTACAGCAAGCCCCATCCCCCTCTCCCTGCCTCCTACAACTAGGCTGCTGTGGTCAGAGAGGTCGTAAATTCCAGGAAGATCCTGGCTCATGGCCACAGTATAGAGACCGAGTGAAGTTTCATAGAGAACAAAATAATTTCTTCCACCTCACAGAACTCGAGCTCCGAACAACATTCATGTTCCGGAGAAGGTATAAAAGATCGGTGAAGAATCCAGCTACGAACTGGTCCATTTGTTATAACTTGGGAAGCTCATGGGAGACGGTGTGGCCACATTACCATAACGCTGTTTATATAGTAGCCTCAGATATGAGGTTTACATCTAATTGTTGTATAAGATGAATGAGTGAGGATGATACTGTTTATAACATTTTGTACTGTTTAATGAAGGAAACTCCAATTCCCTTTTGAGTTGAACTAAATCAGAGGACCGCCCATGAGCCCAGTTAGGGTCGGCATCCTGGGGCAGGCCCTTTTCTGCAACTCCCTAATAAAACACCAACTTTGAGAAGTTCTCACTAGACCATGTTTTTCTCCATTAGGAGAGGACGAAGGTTGTAGACCATTGCTGAATCTTTTAACCATACCACCTGGTTAAACTCTTAGACTATCGATACCGACAGAATAAGAACAAGTCTTTGATATTAATTACTAGTCTGCAGCTAGGAATTCAGTATCATTGAACGCGAAGAACGACAACCGACAAAACATCCATTCTACAACTACATGAATGAATGTCACTCTGAACTATCCCATCTAACCATGACACAGAGAGAGGACGGAAAACTCTACAACAGAAACTAACTTTTCAGCAGAAGTCCCGACGACACGCTGAGCGTAAATATATATATTGATTGCAATTATTCCCGAATGAGTGAACGTTCATGTGCAAAGGATTAGCATTTCAATTGTTATAATTATCAACTGTGTGTTGTCTCATCTCAGTCGACCCCCACTTCCCTTTTGTACACCAAGCCGCCATGCCTGTTTAGCCCACTAGGGGACATTCTCCTGTCATATCATGTAACCACATTCTCCTATCATATCATGTAACCACATTCTCCTATCATATCATGTGACCACATTCTCCTATCATATCATGTGACCACATTCTCCTATCATATCATGTGACCACATTCTCCTGTCATATCATGTGACCACATTCTCCTGTCATATCATGTAACCACATTCTCCTATCATATCATGTGACCACATTCTCCTATCATATCATGTGACCACATTCTCCTATCATATCATGTGACCACATTCTCCTATCATATCATGTGACCACATTCTCCTGTCATATCATGTGACCACATTCTCCTGTCATATCATGTGACCACATTCTCCTATCATATCATGTGACCACATTCACCTTGTTTGTTTGTTTATTTATGCATTTCTGTGATCGTTTAGTTAGTTAATAAATAAATTATTTAAGACAATTGATGTATGGATGACTCATAGTGAAGACTGGGTTCATGCAGATAACCAAACATTTACGACGTATGGAATGAGACTAACGTAATAATCAGAAGACTATTGATCAGATATGAAAATATCTGAAAAGTTATATTAGGAAATTATAATTGTAATCTGAATATTTTTCTTGGTGCCCCGACTTTAATTAGTTACATGATTAATCAGTTGAATCGCGTAATACTAATTACAGAGAATCCTTGATAAAAACGAAGTCTTCAATTTAATGATAGTAAAGACACGACACACTTCAGAACCAACTTCCCCAGTAAGGACTGTTATTCAATGTGTTTCTAATAGCAGTAAGGACTATCTGTTATTCAATGTGTTTCTAATAGCAGTAAGGACTATCTGTTATTCAATGTGTTTCTAATAGCAGTAAGGACTATCTGTTATTCAATGTGTTTCTAATAGCAGTAAGGACTATCTGTTATTCAATGTGTTTCTATGGGCTAATAGCAGTAAGGACTATCTGTTATTCAATGTGTTTCTAATAGCAGTAAGGACTATCTGTTATTCAATGTGTTTCTAATAGCAGTAAGGACTATCTGTTATTCAATGTGTTTCTATGGGCTAATAGCAGTAAGGACTATCTGTTATTCAATGTGTTTCTATGGGCTAATAGCAGTAAGGACTATCTGTTATTCAATGTGTTTCTATGGGCTAATAGTAGTAAGAACTATCTGTTATTCAATGTGTTTCTATGGGCTAATAGCAGTAAGGACTATCTGTTATTCAATGTGTTTCTAATAGCAGTAAGGACTATCTGTTATTCAATGTGTTTCTAATAGCAGTAAGGACTATCTGTTATTCAATGTGTTTCTAATAGCAGTAAGGACTATCTGTTATTCAATGTGTTTCTAATAGCAGTAAGAACTATCTGTTATTCAATGTGTTTCTAATAGCAGTAAGGACTATCTGTTATTCAATGTGTTTCTAATAGCAGTAAGGACTATCTGTTATTCAATGTGTTTCTAATAGCAGTAAGGACTATCTGTTATTCAATGTGTTTCTAATAGCAGTAAGGACTATCTGTTATTCAATGTGTTTCTAATAGCAGTAAGGACTATCTGTTATTCAATGTGTTTCTAATAGCAGTAAGGACTATCTGTTATTCAATGTGTTTCTATGGGCTAATAGCAGTAAGGACTATCTGTTATTCAATGTGTTTCTATGGGCTAATAGCAGTAAGGACTATCTGTTATTCAATGTGTTTCTATGGGCTAATAGTAGTAAGGACTATCTGTTATTCAATGTGTTTCTATGGGCTAATAGTAGTAAGGACTATCTGTTATTTAATGTGTTTCTATGGGCTAATAGTAGTAAGGACTATTTGTTATTCAATGTGTTTCTATGGGCTAATAGTAGTAAGGACTGTCTGTTATTCAATGTGTTTCTAATAGCAGTAAGGACTATCTGTTATTTAATGTGTTTCTATGGGCTAATAGTAGTAAGGACTATCTGTTATTCAATGTGTTTCTATGGGCTAATAGCAGTAAGGACTATCTGTTATTTAATGTGTTTCTATGGGCTAATGGCAGTAAGGACTATCTGTTATTCAATGTGTTTCTAATAGCAGTAAGGACTATCTGTTATTCAATGTGTTTCTATGGGCTAATAGCAGTAAGGACTATCTGTTATTCAATGTGTTTCTATGGGCTAATAGCAGTAAGGACTATCTGTTATTCAATGTGTTTTTCTATAGGGACTATCTGTTATTCAAGTAGTAAGGACTATCTGTTATTCAATGTGTTTCTATGGGCTAATAGCAGTAAGGACTGTCTGTTATTCAATGTGTTTCTATGGGCTAATAGCAGTAAGGACTATCTGTTATTCAATGTGTTTCTATGGGCTAATAGCAGTAAGGACTATCTGTTATTCAATGTGGATAAAGTCAAGGGGTGTGAATACTTTTTAATTAATTATTTTACCTTTATTTTACCAGGCAAGTCAGTTAAGAACATATTCTTATTTTCAATGACGGCCTGGGAACAGTGGGTTAACTGCCTGTTCAGGGGCAGAACGACAGATTTGTACCTTGTCAGCTCGGGGATTCGATCTTGCAAACTTTCACTTACTAGTCCAACGCTCTAACCACTAGGCTGCCTGCCTCTAACCACTAGGCTGCCTGCCTCTAACCACTAGGCTGCCTGCCTCTAACCACTAGGCTGCCTGCCTCTAACCACTAGGCTGCCTGCCTCTAACCACTAGGCTGCCTGCCTCTAACCACTAGGCTGCCTGCCTCTAACCACTAGGCTGCCTGCCTCTAACCACTAGGCTGCCTGCCTCTAACCACTAGGCTGCCTGCCTCTAACCACTAGGCTACCTGCCTCTAACCACTAGGCTGCGCTGCTGTCCCAAGGCACTGTTTCTGCTTAGCTTAGTACTTAATTTAGTATAGAAGACAAATAAATGGATTTTGATGTAACCCAGGACCAGGAATAGGAAAGTAATGATACCAGGTGTCTCAGAGTGCTGATCTAGGATCAGGTCATCTTATTGATCGTGATCTAAAGAAGGCTAAACTGATCCTAAATCAGCTTTTACAGAAACACATTATAAATACAGGCCCTGAGCTCACCTCCATCTCCTCATCGGGGCTGGGTTCCTCCTTGCTGCTGTGGATGTTGTGAAAGCGCTGCAGGAGAGGGAGGAGGGGGGCGCTGGTCCCCTGGGTGGAGCGCTCATTGTCCATCTCCCTGGTCCCACTGTCCCACAGACGCAGCAGTAGCAGCACGGCAGACAGCAGCTGGCTGGAGAGGAGAATAGAGTAGTCAGAGTACCATACTATGGGCATGGTAAGTGCTGTCCCACACAGACACAGCAGGACAGCAGCTGGCTGGAGAAGACCGGCCAGAGAGGCCAGGTACTGTATGATATGAGGGCTGTGGTAGGTGCTGTCCCACAGACACAGCAGGACAGCAGCTGGCTGGAGAAGACCGGCCAGAGAGGCCAGGTACTGTATGATATGAGGGCTGTGGTAGGTGCTGTCCCACAGACACAGCAGGACAGCAGCTGGCTGGAGAAGACCGGCCAGAGAGGCCAGGTACTGTATGATATGAGGGCTGTGGTAGGTGCTGTCACAGAGACACAGCAGGCTGGAGAAGACCGGCCAGAGAGGCCAGGTACTGTATGATATGAGGGCTGTGGTAGGTGCTGTCACAGAGACACAGCAGGCTGGAGAAGACCGGCCAGAGAGGCCAGGTACTGTATGATATGAGGGCTGTGGTAGGTGCTGTCACAGAGACACAGCAGGCTGGAGAAGACCGGCCAGAGAGGCCAGGTACTGTATGATATGAGGGCTGTGGTAGGTGCTGACACAGAGAATGAATCACAAAAGTATTTGTTTCCTCGTCTCCACCTCAAAAGACATTGGTGACATTGACATCTAGCCACTTAGCTAGCTAGTTAGGAAAGCACAAGAACACTGGACCGCCGAGCCGGATATCATTTAATTAACACATCTTACATTTATTTAATTAACACATCTTACATTTCTTACAGTTATACTTACTTATCAGTGTCTCGTCAGGAGGGGTCCTACCTCATAGTGAGTATCAGTGTCTCGTCAGGAGGGGTCCTACCTCATAGTGAGTATCAGTGTCTCGTCAGGAGGGGTCCTACCTCATAGTGAGTATCAGTGTCTCGTCAGGAGGGGTCCTACCTCATAGTGAGTATCAGTGTCTCGTCAGGAGGGGTCCTACCTCATAGTGAGTATCAGTGTCTCGTCAGGAGGGGTCCTACCTCATAGTGAGTATCAGTGTCTCGTCAGGAGGGGTCCTACCTCATAGTGAGTATCCGTGTCTCGTCAGGAGGGGTCCTACCTCATAGTGAGTATCAGTGTCTCGTCAGGAGGGGTCCTACCTCATAGTGAGTATCAGTGTCTCGTCAGGAGGGGTCCTACCTCATAGTGAGTATCAGTGTCTCGTCAGGAGGGGTCCTACCTCATAGTGAGTATCAGTGTCTCGTCAGGAGGGGTCCTACCTCATAGTGAGTATCAGTGTCTCGTCAGGAGGGGTCCTACCTCATAGTGAGTATCAGTGTCTCGTCAGGAGGGGTCCTACCTCATCAGTGAGTATCAGTGTCTCGTCAGGAGGGGTCCTACCTCATAGTGAGTATCAGTGTCTCGTCAGGAGGGGTCCTACCTCATAGTGAGTATCAGTGTCTCGTCAGGAGGGGTCCTACCTCATAGTGAGTATCAGTGTCTCGTCAGGAGGGGTCCTACCTCATAGTGAGTATCAGTGTCTCGTCAGGAGGGGTCCTACCTCATAGTGAGTATCAGTGTCTCGTCAGGAGGGGTCCTACCTCATAGTGAGTATCAGTGTCTCGTCAGGAGGGGTCCTACCTCATAGTGAGTATCAGTGTCTCGTCAGGAGGGGTCCTACCTCATAGTGAGTATCAGTGTCTCGTCAGGAGGGGTCCTACCTCATAGTGAGTATCAGTGTCTCGTCAGGAGGGGTCCTACCTCATAGTGAGTATCCGTATCTCGTCAGGAGGGGATCCTACCTCATAGTATCAGTATCTCGTCAGGAGGGGTCCTACCTCAGAGTGCCCCTCTGTACTGCCAGCTCCAGCAGGATGGCCAAGGCCAGGTGTTGGTCCTGTAGTGGGATGCTGCCTTTGGTACTACCACTTCCATGGACATCACTGGAAAGCAACCAGTTTAAATAACACGTCACTAGAAACCAACCAGTTTAAATAACACATCACTGGAAACCAACCAGTTTAAATAACACGTCACTAGAAACCAACCACAGTTTAAATAACACATCACTAGAAACCAACCACAGTTTAAATAACACATCACTAGAAACCAACCACAGTTTAAATAACACATCACTAGAAACCAACCAGTTTAAATAACACATCACTAGAAACCAACCAGTTTAAATAACGCATCACTAGAAACCAACCACAGTTTAAATAACACATCACTAGAAACCAACCAGTTTAAATAACACATCACTAGAAACCAACCAGTTTAAATAACACGTCACTAGAAACCAACCAGTTTAAATAACACGTCACTAGAAACCAACCAGTTTAAATAACACATCACTAGAAACCAACCAGTTTAAATAACACATCACTAGAAACCAACCAGTTTAAATAACACATCACTAGAAACCAACCACAATTTAAATAACACATCACTAGAAACCAACCACAGTTTAAATAACACATCACTAGAAACCAACCACAGTTTAAATAACACATCACTAGAAACCAACCACAGTTTAAATAACACATCACTAGAAACCAACCACAGTTTAAATAACACATCACTAGAAACCAACCAGTTTAAATAACACGTCACTAGAAACCAACCAGTTTAAATAACACATCACTAGAAACCAACCAGTTTAAATAACACATCACTAGAAACCAACCAGTTTAAATAACACATCACTAGAAACCAACCACAGTTTAAATAACACATCACTAGAAACCAACCAGTTTAAATAACACATCACTAGAAACCAACCAGTTTAAATAACACATCACTAGAAACCAACCACAGTTTAAATAACACATCACTAGAAACCAACCACAGTTTAAATAACACATCACTAGAAACCAACCAGTTTAAATAACACATCACTAGAAACCAACCAGTTTAAATAACACGTCACTAGAAACCAACCAGTTTAAATAACACGTCACTAGAAACCAACCAGTTTAAATAACACATCACTAGAAACCAACCAGTTTAAATAACACATCACTAGAAACCAACCACAATTTAAATAACACATCACTAGAAACCAACCACAGTTTAAATAACACATCACTAGAAACCAACCAGTTTAAATAACACATCACTAGAAACCAACCAGTTTAAATAACACATCACTAGAAACCAACCAGTTTAAATAACACATCACTAGAAACCAACCAGTTTAAATAACACATCACTAGAAACCAACCACAGTTTAAATAACACATCACTAGAAACCAACCAGTTTAAATAACACGTCACTAGAAACCAACCAGTTTAAATAACACATCACTAGAAACCAACCAGTTTAAATAACACATCACTAGAAACCAACCAGTTTAAATAACACATCACTAGAAACCAACCAGTTTAAATAACACCTCACTAGAAACCAACCACAGTTTAAATAACACATCACTAGAAACCAACCACAGTTTAAATAACACATCACTAGAAACCAACCAGTTTAAATAACACATCACTAGAAACCAACCAGTTTAAATAACACATCACTAGAAACCAACCAGTTTAAATAACACATCACTAGAAACCAACCAGTTTAAATAACACATCACTAGAAACCAACCAGTTTAAATAACACATCACTGGCAGATCCATGGACATCACAAGACAAACCAGACAACAGGTAGTACTGACCTGAGGAACTTAGTGGCTCTCTCCACGACCTCCAGCCAGACAGACGACACGGTGCCCTCGTCAAACAGAGTGGCTTCTGGGAGGGCCCGCAGAGCGTCCAGGGACTCCTGGAGCAGCTCACTGCACAGGTCCGCGTCGTCACCTGATCAAAGCACCAATATGTTAGACACACGGGACACTGGGGCTGGGAATGACCAGGGACCTCACAATACGATCACCATGCTTAGGCACCAATACGATATGTATTGTGATTCTCACGATCCTATATGTATTACGATGTGATACTGCGATTTGATGTTCAGAACATATTGTTCTGTTGCAAAGATTAGGACTTGACTCACAGTCGGCGCTCCAATTCATCCCAAAGGTGTTCAATGGGGTTGAGGTCAGGGCTCTGTGCAGGCCAGTCAAGTTCTTCAACACTGATCTCGACAACATTTATGTAAGGATCTCGCTTTGTGTACGGGGATTAACAGGCTGAAACAGGAACGGGCCTTCCCAAACTGTTGCCACAAAATTGGAAGCACAGAATTGTCTAGAATGTCATTGTATGATGTAGTGTTAATATTTCCCTTCACTGGAACTAAGGGGCCCTAACCATGAAAAACAGCCCCAGACCGTTATTCCTCCTCCGCCAAACTTTACAGTTGGCACTATGCATTGGGGCAGGTAGCGTTCTCCTGGCATCCGCCAAACCCAGATTAGTCCGTCGGACTGCCAGATGGTGAAGCGTGATTCATCGCTCCAGAGTCCAATGACAGTGAGCTTTACACCACTCCAGCCGGCGCTTGGCATTGCACATGGTGATCTTAGGCTTGTGTGCGGCTGCTCTGCCATGGAAACTCATTTCATGAAGCTCCCGATGAACAGTTATTGTGCTGACATTGCTTCCAGAGGCTGTTTGGAACTCAGTAGTGAGTGTTGCAACCGAGGACAGACGATTTTTGTGGGGGCAGGGGAGTGGACAGGGGAGGGTAGAAGGGGGCAGGGGAGTGGACAGGGGAGGGTAGAAGGGGGCAGGGGAGTGTAGAAGGGGGCAGGGGAGTGGGCAGGGGAGGGTAGAAGGGGGCAGAAGGGGGCAGTGGAGGGTAGAAGGGGGCAGAGGAGTGGACAGGGGAGGGTAGAAGGGGGCAGAAGGGGGCAGTGGAGGGTAGAAGGGGACAGCGGAGGGTAGAAGGGGGCAGAGGAGTGGACAGGGGAGGGTAGAAGGGGGCAGAAGGGGCCAGTGGAGGGTAGAAGGGGACAGCGGAGGGTAGAAGGGGGCAGTGGAGGGTAGAAGGGGGCAGTGGAGGGTAGAAGGGGACAGCGGAGGGTAGAAGGGGACAGCGGAGGGTAGAAGGGGGCAGGGGAGGGGGGACCACGGAGGGTCTGACACTCTGAACCATGTTGACTATGTGATGTCACCAGTAAAGGAGGCTGTCTACAGACTAAGTGAAGGGTTGTCTAGACGATGGAGAGGAGGCTGTCTACAGACTAAGTGAAGGGTTGTCTAGACGATGGAGAGGAGGCTGTCTACAGACTAAGTGAAGGGTTGTCTAGACGATGGAGAGGAGGCTGTCTACAGACTAAGTGAAGGGTTGTCTAGACGATGGAGAGGAGGCTGTCTACAGACTAAGTGAAGGGTTGTCTAGACGATGGAGAGGAGGCTGTCTACAGACTAAGTGAAGGGTTGTCTAGACGATGGAGAGGAGGCTGTCTACAGACTAAGTGAAGGGTTGTCTAGACGATGGAGAGGAGGCTTACCAGACCTCCAGGCTCGTCGTAAGAAGGCAAAGGCGAAGGAGAGAGCTGCTCTGGAGCCGACTCTGGCCAGACCCTCCACGCCCTTGCTGGCTGGCCGGGGGCTAGAGAGAAAGAGAGAGACACACCTTTAACCCAAAGATGACACATGACTCAGATCAAGCTGATCATCTAAAGGGGAATGTTTCAGATGAATCAGCGTAGCCCAGTCAGCGTAGCTAACAGTGAGATGACAGAACCATGGCTTCTACTTCCTGTACTATCACTTGCCATACTGGATGAGCGTTTTGGTTTACAGTGTACCTCTTGTTGTCTACGATGGGTGGAGGGGGGCTGGGGGGGCTCTTCCACCGGACCTTGTACTTCTCTTCCATCATACTGTGGCTCAGGGATATGAGGTATCTCTCTAGGATGACCAGGCGCTGACGTAGACGCAGGGCAGACAGCGTGCTCTTAGCCATCTGAGCCGATAGCTTATGTTGGTCATCTACCAGCACCATCAGACAGTCCTTCAGCTCCGTCTCATCTGAGAGTGACAGAGAGAGACAGAGACATCAGGTGCTGTGATTTCTAGAAATACAGTTTCATTACCAAACATGATTCCTTTACTAGTTGCAAACTTATTTTAGGGATAACATTTTGATCCATAAGAGCATAACAAGCTCAGCATCAGATGTTTCAGTATGTCTCTGTGACGGCCCACAACGACTTGTTCCCCACAACACCCCACAACGACTTGTTCCCCGCAACGACTTGTTCCCCGCAACGACTTGTTCCCCGCAACGACTTGTTCCCCGCAACGACTTGTTCCCCGCAACACCCCACAACGACTTGTTCCCCACAACGACTTGTTCCCCACAACGACTTGTTCCCCGCAACACCCCACAACGACTTGTTCCCCGCAACGACTTGTTCCCCGCAACGACTTGTTCCCCGCAACGACTTGTTCCCCGCAACGACTTGTTCCCCGCAACGACTTGTTCCCCGCAACGACTTGTTCCCCGCAACGACTTGTTCCCCGCAACGACTTGTTCCACGCAACGACTTGTTCCACGCAACGACTTGTTCCCCATAACGACTTGTTCCCCACAACACCCCGTAACGACTTGTTCCCCACAATGACAAAGCGAATACATGTTTTTAGACATTTTTGCTAAATTATTGAAAATAAAATACTGAAATGTAAAATGTATACTGTTCGTCAAACATCTCATTCCAAAATCATGGGCAATATTCTTGTTCTTATTATTATGGGATGAGTTGGACCGCAGAGTGAAGGAAAAGCAGGCAAAAAGTGCTCAGCATATGTTGGAAATTCTTCAAGATTGTTGGAAAAGCATTCCTGATGAAGCTGGTTGAGAGAATGCCAAGAATGTGCAAAGCTGTGGCTACTTTGAAGAGTCCCTGTGTTATTTCATAGCTTTGATGTCTTCATTATTATTCTACAAATGTAGAAAATAGTAAAAATAAAGAAAAACCCTTGAATGAGTAGGTGTGTCCAAACTTTTGACTGGTACTGTATATATAGCAGCTAACTGACATCATCTAGATACAACAGCTTGGTACACCTGTGTTTGGGGGGTTTCTCCCATTCATCTCTGCGGATTCCCTCAAGCTCCGTCAGGCTGGATGTGGAGCGTCACTGCACAGCTATTTTCAGGTCTCTCCAGAGATGTTCAAATCGGGTTCTGTCTGGGCCACTCAAGGACATTCAGAGACTTGTCCCGAAGCCACTCCTGCATTGTCTTGGCTGTGTGCTTAAGGTTGCTGTGTGCTTAAGGTTGCTGTGTGCTTAAGGTTGCTGTGTGCTTAAGGTTGCTGTGTGCTTAAGGTTGCTGTGTGCTTAAGGTTGCTGTGTGCTTAAGGTTGCTGTGTGCTTAAGGTTGCTGTGTGCTTAAGGTTGCTGGAAGATGAACCTGATTGGTGGAGTTCTGCAGAGATGGTTGTCCTTCTGGAAGGTTCTCCCATATCCACAGAGGAACTCTGGAGTTCTGACAGAGTGACCATGGGGTTCTTGGTCACCTCCCTGACCAAGGCCCTTCTCCCCCAATTACTCAGTTTGGCCGGGTAGCCAGCTCTAGGAAGAGTCTTGGTGGTTCCAAACTTCTTCCATTTAAGAATGATGCTGCAGAAATGTTTTGGTACCCTTCCCCAGATCTGTGCCTCTACACAATCCTGTCTCGGAGCTCTAAAGACAATTCCTTTGACCTCTTGGCTTGGTTTTGGCTCTGACATGCAGTCAACTGTGATACCTTATATAGACAGATGTGTGCCTTTTCAAAGTCATGTCGAATCAATTTGCCACCATGGCCTTTTTTTTAACTCCCTTCTCACATCGTATATAGACTTGTTTCTACTGTATTATTGACTGTATGTTTGTTTTACTCCATGTGTAACTCTGTGTTGTTGTACGTGTCAAACTGCTTTGCTTTATCTTTGCAAGGCCGCAATTGTAAATGAGAACTTGTTCTCAAAAAAAATATTTTGTAATTAATTTATCACAGGTGAACTCCAATCAAGTTGTACAAACATTTCAAGGATGTACTTTGAACTAGCAAAATGATTTTGTCAGACAACTCTACAGCATACGTTAGCCGCTACTATCTCAAAGACAGTACAGTATGGGGAACACAGAGATAACGTTAGAGGGTTGTCTGGCTGAGCAGAGATTAGTCGACGACTTTAAGGAGTTAAAAACTATCAGCAACAAAAAGTTTAAGAAACATACCCAACTGAAATATGTTATTTCATAGTTCCTTATCTTTCTATTGCTGTCTACCAATGTGGACCTGGTAGAGACAATGGAATGTCCACTATTTTTAGCTTTGGGATTCAAAGATTTAAAAAGCAAACAAAATGAACCATCTTCTGAATGTAATGACTGCACTACTGGCCCTGCACTACTGGCCCTGCACTACTGGCCCAGCACTACTGGCCCAGCACTACTGGCCCTGCACTACTGGCCCAGCACTACTGGCCCTGCACTACTGGCTCTGCACTACTGGCCCTGCACTACTGGCCCTGCACTACTGGCCCTGCACTACTGGCTCAGCACTACTGGCTCAGCACTACTGGCTCAGCACTACTGGCTCAGCACTACTGGCTCAGCACTACTGGCTCTGCACTACTGGCCCTGCACTACTGGCCCTGCACTACTGGCTCAGCACTACTGGCTCAGCACTACTGGCTCAGCACTACTGGCTCAGCACTACTGGCTCAACACTACTGGCTCAGCACTACTGGCTCAGCACTACTGGCTCAGCACTACTGGCTCAGCACTACTGGCTCAGCACTACTGGCCCTGCACTACTGGCCCTGCACTACTGGCCCTGCACTACTGGCCCTGCACTACTGGCCCTGCACTACTGGCCCTGCACTACTGGCCCTGCACTACTGGCCCTGCACTACTGGCTCAGCACTACTGGCCCTGCACTACTGGCCCTGCACTACTGGCTCAGCACTACTGGCCCTGCACTACTGGCCCTGCACTACTGGCTCAGCACTACTGGCCCAGCACTACTGGCTCAGCACTACTGGCCCTGCACTACTGGCCCTGCACTACTGGCCCTGCACTACTGGCCCTGCACTACTGGCCCTGCACTACTGGCCCTGCACTACTGGCTCTGCACTACTGGCCCTGCACTACTGGCCCTGCACTACTGGCTCTGCACTACTGGCCCTGCACTACTGGCCCTGCACTACTGGCCCTGCACTACTGGCCCTGCACTACTGGCCCTGCACTACTGGCCCTGCACTACTGGCCCTGCACTACTGGCCCTGCACTACTGGCTCAGCACTACTGGCCCTGCACTACTGGCCCTGCACTACTGGCCCTGCACTACTGGCCCTGCACTACTGGCCCTGCACTACTGGCCCTGCACTACTGGCCCTGCACTACTGGCCCTGCACTACTGGCCCAGCACTACTGGCCCTGCACTACTGGCCCTGCACTACTGGGCACTACTGGCCCAGCACTACTGGCTCAGCACTACTGGCCCTGCACTACTGGCCCTGCACTACTGGCTGCACTACTGGCCCTGCACTACTGGCCCTGCACTACTGGCCCTGCACTACTGGCCCTGCACTACTGGCCCTGCACTACTGGCTCAGCACTACTGGCTCAGCACTACTGGCCCTGCACTACTGGCTCAGCACTACTGGCC
The DNA here is from genome assembly GCF_021184085.1 of Oncorhynchus gorbuscha. Classification (NCBI taxonomy): domain Eukaryota; kingdom Metazoa; phylum Chordata; class Actinopteri; order Salmoniformes; family Salmonidae; genus Oncorhynchus; species Oncorhynchus gorbuscha. The sequence goes on along the minus strand of NC_060187.1, from coordinate 1,199,558 downwards.
CTGCACTACTGGCTCAGCACTACTGGCCCTGCACTACTGGCCCTGCACTACTGGCCCAGCACTACTGGCCCTGCACTACTGGCTCAGCACTACTGGCTCAGCACTACTGGCTCAGCAGCACTACTGGCCCAGCACTACTGGCCCAGCACTACTGGCCCAGCACTACTGGCCCAGCACTAGCACTACTGGCTCAGCACTACTGGCCCAGCACTACTGGCTCAGCACTACTGGCCCTGCACTACTGGCCCAGCACTACTGGCTCAGCACTACTGGCCCTGCACTACTGGCCCTGCACTACTGGCCCTGCACTACTGGCTCAGCACTACTGGCCCTGCACTACTGGCTCAGCACTACTGGCTCAGCACTACTGGCCCAGCACTACTGGCTCAGCACTACTGGCTCAGCACTACTGGCCCAGCACTACTGGCTCAGCACTACTGGCCCAGCACTACTGGCCCAGCACTACTGGCCCAGCACTACTGGCCCAGCACTACTGGCCCAGCACTACTGGCTCAGCACTACTGGCAAGCACACAGTACTATAATCAGGACTGGACAGGAGAGAACAGGGGCCACCCGGCTGGGCTGGTCCAGACAAGGACTCCCATCTCCTGCAGCCAGACATGCACCACCATGCTGCCACACCCAGCCCTGTGGATCGGAAACAGAGAACGAAACCGACCGAGGCACCAACATTTTGTATTTTTTAAGGATCCCCATTAATATCTGCCAAGGCAGCAGCTACTTTTCCTGGGGCCCAGCGAAATTAAGGCAGGTAGACAATAATGTTTTTAAACAAATACATTTCATAACAGATTTCACAATACATTAAGTGTGTTCCCTCAAACCACTACTCTACTACCACATATCTACAATACATTAAGTGTGTTCCCTCAGACCACTACTCTACAATACATTAAGTGTGTTCCCTCAGACCACTACTCTACAATACATTAAGTGTTTTCCCTCAGACCACTACTCTACAATACATTAAGTGTGTTCCCTCAGACCACTACTCTACAATACATTAAGTGTGTTCCCTCAGACCACTACTCTACAATACATTAAGTGTGTTCCCTCAGACCACTACTCTACAATACATTAAGTGTGTTCCCTCAGACCACTACTCTACAATACATTAAGTGTGTTCCCTCAGACCACTACTCTACAATACATTAAGTGTGTTCCCTCAGACCACTACTCTACAATACATTAAGTGTGTTCCCTCAGACCACTACTCTACAATACATTAAGTGTGTTCCCTCAGAGCACTACTCTACAATACATTAAGTGTGTTCCCTCAGACCACTACTCTACAATACATTAAGTGTGTTCCCTCAGACCACTACTCTACAATACATTAAGTGTGTTCCCTCAGACCACTACTCTACAATACATTAAGTGTGTTCCCTCAGACCACTACTCTACAATACATTAAGTGTGTTCCCTCAGACCACTACTCTACAATACATTAAGTGTGTTCCCTCAGACCACTACTCTACAATACATTAAGTGTGTTCCCTCAGACCACTACTCTACAATACATTAAGTGTGTTCCCTCAGACCACTACTCTACAATACATTAAGTGTGTTCCCTCAGACCACTACTCTACAATACATTAAGTGTGTTCCCTCAGACCACTACTCTACAATACTACTCAGACCACTATCTACAATACATTAAGTGTGTTCCCTCAGACCACTACTCTACAATACATTAAGTGTGTTCCCTCAGACCACTACTCTACAATACATTAAGTGTGTTCCCTCAGACCACTACTCTACAATACATTAAGTGTGTTCCCTCAGACCACTACTCTACAATACATTAAGTGTGTTCCCTCAAACCACTACTCTACAATACATTAAGTGTGTTCCCTCAGACCACTACTCTACAATACATTAAGTGTGTTCCCTCAGACCACTACTCTACAATACATTAAGTGTGTTCCCTCAGACCACTACTCTACAATACATTAAGTGTGTTTCCTCAGACCACTACTCTACAATACATTAAGTGTGTTTCCTCAGACCACTACTCTACAATACATTAAGTGTGTTCCCTCAGACCACTACTCTACAATACATTAAGTGTGTTCCCTCAGGCCACTACTCTACAATACATTAAGTGTGTTCCCTCAGGCCACTACTCTACAATACATTAAGTGTGTTCCCTCAGACCACTACTCTACAATACATTAAGTGTGTTCCCTCAGACCACTACTCTACAATACATTAAGTGTGTTCCCTCAGACCACTACTCTACTACCACACATCTACACTACAATACTGTTATCGTGTGTGTGTGTAGGTTACGTGTGTAAGCATGTGTCTGTGCCTGTGTTTGTGTTGCTTCACAGTCCCTGCGGTTTTATGCTGGGTTTCTGCACAACACGTTGTGACGTCAGTTAATGTAACAAAGAGCTTTATAAATAAATGTCATTGATTTCAACATGTTAATATCTTTCACAAATACAAGTAGCAATTTAGTCGGTTTCTCCTCCGCTTTGATCCAGGAGAGATTGACATGCATATTATTAATGCTCTCTGTGTACATTTAAAGCTGCAATGTGCCACTTTTTGGGTGACCCGACTAAATTCACATAGAAATGTGTGCTATAGATATGTCATTCTCATTGAAAGCCAGTCGAACTGACTGTAACTAACTGCAGCTCTATGTTAAGTGTTGCAGTCATTTCAGTCACTGTAGTAGCTGACGTGTTGAGTGTTGCAGTCATTTCAGTCACTGTAGTAGCTGACGTGTTAGTGAGTGTTGCAGTCATTTCAGTCACTGTAGTAGCTGACGTGTATAGTGTTGAGTGTTGCAGTCATTACAGTCACTGTCAGTAGCTGACGTGTAGTGTTGAGTGTTGCAGTCATTTCAGTCACTGTCGTAGCTGACGTGTATAGTGTTGCAGTCATCCACATACATAGCAACTCTGGCTTTACTCAAAGCCAGTGGCATGTCGTTAGTAAAGATTTTAAAAAGTAAGTGGCCTAAACAGCTGCCCTGGGGAATTCCTGCTTCTACCTGGATTATGTTGGAGAGGCTTCCATTAAAGAACACCCTGTTGTGTTCGGCCAGACAGGTAACTCTTGATCCATTAAGCTTTTTCTTGAGTGGGCAGCTTGATGAAAGCCAGTCAAGATTTAAAATCACCCAGAAAATATACCTCTGTTAATATCACATACATTATCAAGCATTTCACACGTTATCCAGACACTGACTGTTAGCATTTGGTCTATAGCAGCTTCCCACCAGAAAGGGCTTTAGGTGAGGCAGATGAATCTGTAGATCCTCTCTAATACGAACATACGAGGCAACACCTCCACCATTGGCATTCCTGTCTCTTCTGAAGATGTTGAAACCATATATAGCTACCACTGTATAATTTAAAGGAATTACCTAAGTCAGTTTCAGAGATAGTCAGTATGTGAATGTTATCCTTTATTATGACCAGACTAGACCCAGCAGAGCATACCGTGGGGGTTTGGGGATAGGACCAGACCCAGCAGAGCATACCGTGGGGGTTTGGGGATAGGACCAGACTAGACCCAGCAGAGCATACCGTGGGGGTTTGGGGATAGGACCAGACTGGACCCAGCAGAGCATACCGTGGGGGTTTGGGGATAGGACCAGACTAGACCCAGCAGAGCATACCGTGGGGGTTGGTGTTGGATTTGGAGTGGTACCCAAATGAAACACTAGACATAACCATCCTGGCCTGCAGTCTGTCCAGTCATTTGATAGTCCAGTCACACCTCGCAGTGCCAGGAGAGGCACACCAGCAGGAGTCCAGTCAGACTTCAGAGGAGACAGCCAGGTGGGGAAAGGATCACTATTCCAATATCTCAGTCACATGTAGAAGTGGAGAGTCCATTGCTGTCAACACAGCACTGCATTTTAACATTACACTATCCTCTGGGCTTGTCTACAAAAAAGCAGCTACAACGTCTGATGTCAGAACTGAAATTAGCAAGAGATGCATTATTTAAAACCATGATTGTGATGATTTCGTCTGAGACAACAACATCTCAGACCGAAACAGCAGCCTACAAGCAGTAAGCAGGTTGAAGACTCGAGTCAAGTAGGGTTGCACATATTGGAAGTTAACGGGAATATATGGGAATTACCATTTAAAATGTAGATGTTTATACAATTGGATATATTTACCTTAACATAAGTAGACATAATTGCAAATGATTAATTCCTTCCAATAGAAAAAAACAAAAAAACAATTTAGTTACGAATTGAACTTTAATTAAATGAGTCTTCACATGGGATGATTTCACTGAACATTAAATATTGAACGATCCCCAATGATCCATCACATCTCTCAAAAACATTTTCAACATACATCTGTAAAATGATAGTCTAGAAACTAAAGCTTTGGTTGTCTTCCTCTCAGTCTTCCATGTCTTCTCCCTGGACCTCCTCAATGTCCACCTCATGAACATCAGACTCTGAGGCGTCATCTTCACTGTCACTTTCCAACCTTGAGGATGGGTCATTGTCAGGCTCAAAAAGCATCAAATTTTCCCAAGTGGCCACCAATTTTTCAACCCTTGTATTGGTCAGCCTGTTGCGTGCTTTGGTGTGTGTGTTCTCAAACAAGGACCAGTTGCGCTCTGAGGCGGCTGATGTTGGTGGGATTTGGAGGATGATGGAGGCAACAGGGGAAAGAGCCTCAGATCCACAAAGTCCCTTCCACCAGGTGGCTGATGAGATATGTTGGCATGACGGAGATGCCATATTGCATATCTCCATTCCAAAGCCCTTGTTTGGAAGTGTACTTCGCCAGACTGCCAAGAACCTTGCCCTCTTCCAGGCCAAGGTGGGGAAACACGGTAGTGATGACACCATAGGCCTTGTTGATCTCTGAACCAGACAGGATGCTCTTGCCAGCATACTTGGGGTCCAACATGTACGCTGTGGTGTGTATGAGCTTTAGGCACAAGTCTTCACGCGTTTTGATGCATTTCAGAACTGCAGTTTCCTCTGCTTGGAGCAACAGTGAAGTGGGCAGGGCAGTACGGATTTATTATCTCACATCTGCAAGCAGAGTCTGAACATCAGACAGGATGGCATTGTCTCCCTAATTCCGTGTAATGGCTAATGCTGTAGGTTTCAGGAGTTTCAGGCTGCTTACCACTCTCTCCAAAATACATCGTCCAGGAGGATCCTCTTGATGGGGCTGTCCATATCGGCAGACTGTGATATGGCCATTTCTCAGAGAGACTCCTTCCCCTCCAGGAGACTGTCAAACATGATGACAACACCACCCCAACGGGTGTTGCTGGGCAGCTTCAATGTGGTGCTCTTATTCTCCTCACTTTGCTTGGTGAGGTAGATTTTGCTGCTATAACTTGATGAGCCTTCTCATACCTAACCATTTCCTTGGCTCTCTTGTAGAGTGTATCCATTGTATCAGTGCCATGATGTCCTTGAGGAGCAGATTCAATGCATGAGCAGCACAGCCAATGGGTGTAATGTGAGGGTAGGACTCCTCCACTTTAGACCAAGCAGCCTTCATGTTCGCAGCATTGTCTGTCACCAGTGCAACTACCTTCTGTGGTCCAAGGTCATTGATGACTGCCTACAGCTCATCTGTAATGTAGATACCGGTTTGTCTGTTGTCCCTGGGGTCTGTGCTCTTGTAGAATACTGGTTGAGGGGTGGAGATGATGTAGTTAATTATTCCTTGCCCACGAACATTAGACCACCCATCAGAGATGATTGCAATACAATCTGCTTTCTCTATGATTTGCTTGACCTTCACTTGAACTCTTTTGAACTCTGCATCTAGCAAATGAGTAGATAAAGCATGTCTGGTTGGAGGGGTGTATGCTGGGTGAAGAACATTCAGAAATCTCTTCCAATACACATTGCCTGTGAGCATCAGAGGTGAACCAGTTGCATACACAGCTCGAGTAAGACATTCATAAGCATTTCTCTGACTACGTTCCTCCATTGAGCCAAAAAAATGTATGATTCTAGGAGGACCATGAGCTGTTGCTATCAATAAGGTGTCTGATTCATCATTTACACCTCGAATAGAAGTAGAGGGGCTTTTGTCAGAGGTTGCTTGTTGTGAGCGCTGAGGGAACTTTATGCACTTGGCCAGATGTTTCTGCATCTTTGTTGCATTCTTCACATATGATTTGGCACAGTATTTGCAGTATTTGCAAATGTACACAGCTTTTCCTTCTACATTAGCTGCCGTGAAATGTCTCCACATCAGATAGTGCCTGTGGCATTTTCCTGTAAAGATTAGAAAAAAATGAGTAAATAACTAAACCAATACAATTCCATGTACAAATAAATAGTTAGATTAGATTAAAGAACTCCTTTGTAAGATAAATGCTTTACAATTAAATATGTATGGAAACAGGTGAATTAACACTCCTCAGTTAGCAGGCTCGATTAAGCTAAAATCCACATGGTAGCAAAAATGAACTAGAAGAAGTTGTTAACAAGTTAGAAATGATTTAAACACACTTTGCTGCAGGCTACTATTTACTAGTTAACAACAAATCATGTATCATATAAAATATATTCCCCCCACCCAGTATAGTAATGAAAACTTACCAGAAAGCATGTAGTCCTTGGCTCAGACAGTGTAGTAGTGTGGGCTCAATGGCATCTCGTTAGTGTGCAAGATCTTGAGAATCAGCTGTGCATGTGGTGGAATAATGCACTGTGCATGCAGAGGGTTGCAATTCCATTGAATTGGGGATAGTTTAACCACAATATGCAACAAGACCTAGAATTGCCTTATGTGTATCCCACAAATAAAGGCTCACTGTTATAAGCTAACTTTTTAAAAATTAATTTAAGCAAAAATCCCAAAATTCACAGGCTTAACTTCACATGGAAAAATTCCAGAAATGTACTGGAAAGTTTCGGACCTTTTGCAACCATAAGTCAAGTCACCATTTACAGAGAACGTGTTTACTCCTACTCAGCTCTGTCCGGGAATAAACACCCGCCCGGCTAACGCCCCCAGTCCCATGTCTCGATGATAGAGTGATGGACAAACACCCACCTGGCTGCCGCCCCCAGTCCCATGTCTCGATGATAGAGTGATGGACAAACACCCACCTGGCTGCCGCCCCCAGTCCCATGTCTCGATGATAGAGTGATGGACAGATGTCGACACTTCCTCCTCTTCCTTCTTCTCTTTATCGTTGGATTCATCCTTCTTCTGAGTACCGAAGCAATCAGTGCAGTCTTCTGGAGGGAGGAGACAAACATACACAGCATTACAGAACCATCTCATGTATGTCCTCGCATCAAATCAAATGTATTTATAAAAGCCCTTCAGACATCAGCTGATATCTCAAAGTGCTGTACAGAAACCCAGCCTAAAACCCCCTAACAGCAAGCGATGCAGGTGTAGAAGCACGGTGGCTAGGAAAAACTCCCTAGAAAGGCCAGAACCTGGGAAGAAACCTAGAGAGGAACCAGGCTATGAGGGGTGGCCAGTCCTCTTCAGGCTTCTGGCATCCTAGCTCCTAAAGCAAACAATAAATCCTGGCTTCTTTAACAAGGTGGTGCTGATGAGTGATGCTTGGGACTCACAGATTTGAAAAATGTTTGTTTTTGAACACCTGTAACTGCCATTTCCTGCAATCCAGGGTCATAAACGATAACAATTAAAGTAGCAAACACAGTGGGTGCAAATTAATTATTTGAGTTTCATTTAAAATATTTTTCACAGTATTTTTCCTAGAATTATCCGAGCTATTTCATTTTTCAATGGTCAACAGATCAGGGACCATAAGTATGAGGGCCAGGCGAGAGCAACTCAAGTAATTCACAGTGTGTTCACATATTGTGTGAGTGAGTGAATGCGAGTGTGTCGGAATGGCCGATTAATTAGGGCCGATTTCAAGTTTTCATAACACTCTGTAATCGGCATTTTTGGACACCAATTAGACAGATCATGGCCGATTACATTGCATTCCACGAGGTGACTGCGTGGAAGGCTGACTACCTGTTATGTGAGTGCAACAAGGAGCCACGGTAAGGTGCTAACCAGCATTAAACTGATCTTATAAAAAAACAATCAATCTTCACATAGTCACTAGTTTAACTAGTAATATCATCAACCATGTGTAGTTATCTAGCTTGTCCTGGGTTGCATATAATCAATGCAGTGCCTGTTAATTTATCATCAAATCACAGCCTACTTCGCCAAACGGGGGATGATAGGCTAGACCCCTTTTTTCTACACTTCCTGTCTGAATGACGTGCCCAAAGTAAACTGCCTGTTGCTCAGGCCCTGAAGCCAGGATATGAATATAATTGGTACCATTGGAAAGAAAACACTTTGCAGTTTATAGAAATGTTAAAATAATGTAGGAGAATATAACACAATAGATATGGTAGGAGAAAATACAAATAAAAACCCACATTGTTTGAGAGAGAGATAACATCCTCTTAGAAAATGCATGAGAAAGGTCATATTGTCAAATAGATGGATCCCTGGATGCCTTTCCTATGGCTTCCACAGGGTGTCAGCAGTCTGTTCAAGGTTTCAGTCTTGTAAGTTCAAAAATATTATAATTTTTGTCCAAAAGGAAAAGGCATGCTGTCGCACAAGGTTAGTAGCTACATTTTACAACAGATACAGGGTTTCTGAATACTCCCGTAAACCCATCTCATTGGCTATCTAGCTAGCTTCGTTTGACCCCAATTGGTGCTTATTTGACAAAGATACAGTCGATCAAATGAAGAACGGCCGCGTCATCGGCGTGCCATAATGGCGTCACTCTCTGACCATATTTGGTGTCCTATAGGATATACTACACCCCTAATGGTATAGTGAAGTCTGGTTACGTTCTAGGATCTCTGATATGGTGTCCTATAGGATATACTACACTCCTAATGATATAGTGAAGTCTGGTTACCTTCTAGGATCTCTGATATGGTGTCCTATAGGATATACTACACCCCTAATGATATAGTGAAGTCTGGTTACCTTCTAGGATCTCTGATATGGTGTCCTATAGGATATACTACACTCCTAATGATATAGTGAAGTCAGGTTACGTTCTAGGATCTCTGATATGGTGTCCTATAGGATATACTACACTCCTAATGATATAGTGAAGTCTGGTTACGTTCTAGGATCTCTGAGGAATAAATATGAATGTGATTTGACCGGTTGAAATAACATTTAGGGTTAGATTTTCACAGATTCCTTTCTTTGCAAATTGAACAAGTGGGAAAAAAATTGATTGCGCATTCTATATGGACCTTTTTAGGATATGAAATGATTTTATCTAACAAAACGACACTTCATGTTATCTCTGGGACCCTTTGGATGATTAATCAGAGCAAGATTTCAGAATGTAAGTTCACATTTTACCTTCAGAGGTGAATTTATCAAACCTATCGCAGTGAAAAAAAAGTGTTTTGTTGTTAGGAGCTCTTTAAAAAATAATAATAATATACTAATATATATACTAATATATTTAAAAGGTCCCGGGGTATTGTCATGAAAAGGTACAGGGTAGATGGGTATGTAGTTCCTACCTGGGTGAGCCGATTCTTCTCCATTGAAAGTGATCTCTTCATCCTTCACCATCTCATTCCACATCTCACTCAGCCCTTCTGGAGAGAACACTCGCTGCCACAGGAAAACACATCAACTTAGAGTTTATACTTATACTTACTTATATCCTTTCAAAACATACCCACACGAAACAGTCAGAACAACAACAGCCTAGCCAAGGAATAGGGCGCCCAGGTCAAAAGTAGTGCACTATATAGGGAATAGGGCTCTGGTCTATAGTAGTGCGCTGAATAGGGAATAGGGCTCTGGTCAACAGTAGTGCACTACATAGGGAATAGGGCTCTGGTCAACAGTAGTGCACTATTTAGGGAATAGGGCTCTGGTCTATAGTAGTGCACTATATAGGGAATAGGGCTCTGGTCTAAAGTAGTACCACTATATAGGGAATAGGGCTCTGGTCAACAGTAGTGCACTACATAGGGAATAGGGCTCTGGTCAACAGTAGTGCACTATTTAGGGAATAGGGCTCTGGTCTATAGTAGTGCACTATATAGGGAATAGGGCTCTGGTCTATAGTAGTACCACTATATAGGGAATAGGGCTCTGGTCTATAGTAGTGCACTATATAGGGAATAGGGCTCTGGTCTAAAGTAGTACCACTATATAGGGAATAGGGCTCTGGTCTATAGTAGTACACTATATAGGGAATAGGGCTCTGGTCTATAGTAGTGCACTATATAGGGAATAGGGCTCTGGTCTATAGTAGTACACTATATAGGGAATAGGGCTCTGGTCTATAGTAGTGCACTATATAGGGAATAGGATTCTGGTCTATAGTAGTACACTATATAGGGAATAGGGCTCTGGTCTATAGTAGTACACTATATAGGGAATAGGGCTCTGGTCTATAGTAGTACCACTATATAGGGAATAGGGCTCTGGTCTATAGTGGTGCACTATATAGGGAATAGGGTTCTGGTCTATAGTAGTGCACTATATAGGGAATAGGGTTCTGGTCTATAGTAGTACCACTATATAGGGAATAGGGCTCTGGTCTATAGTAGTACCACTATATAGGGAATAGGGCTCTGGTCTATAGTAGTGTACTATATAGGGAATAGGGCTCTGGTCTATAGTAGTACCACTATATAGGGAATAGGGCCCTGGTCTATAGTAGTACACTATATAGGGAATAGGGCTCTGGTCTATAGTAGTACCACTATATAGGGAATAGGGCTCTGGTCTATAGTGGTGCACTATATAGGGAATAGGGTTCTGGTCTATAGTAGTGCACCATATAGGGAAATCTCGCGTCTTGTGACGGCCGGCCGCCCAACAACCTGCCCGCTTGACCCTATCCCCTCCTCTCTTCTCCAGACCAGATTTCCGGAGACCTTCTCCCTTACCTCACCTCGCTCATCAACTCATCCCTGACCGCTGGCTATGTCCCTTCCGTCTTCAAGAGAGCGAGAGTTGCACCCCTTCTGAAAAAACCTACACTCGATCCCTCCGATGTCAACAATTACAGACCAGTATCCCTTCTTTCTTTTCTCTCCAAAACTCTTGAACGTGCCGTCCTTGGCCAGCTCTCCCGCTATCTCTCTCTGAATGACCTTCTTGATCCAAATCAGTCAGGTTTCAAGACTAGTCATTCAACTGAGACTGCTCTCCTCTGTATCACGGAGGCGCTCCGCACTGCTAAAGCTAACTCGCTCTCCTCTGCTCTCATCCTTCTAGATCTATCGGCTGCCTTCGATACTGTGAACCATCAGATCCTCCTCTCCACCCTCTCCGAGTTGGGCATCTCCGGCGCGGCCCACGCTTAGATTGCGTCCTACCTGACAGGTCGCTCCTACCAGGTGGCGTGGCGAGAATCTGTCTCCTCACCACGCGCTCTCACCACTGGTGTCCCCCAGGGCTCTGTTCTTGGCCCTCTCCTATTCTCGCTATACACCAAGTCACTTGGCTCTGTCATAACCTCACATGGTCTCTCTTATCATTGCTATGCAGACGACACACAATTAATCTTCTCCTTTCCCCTTCTGATGACCAGGTGGCGAATCGCATCTCTGCATGTCTGGCAGACATATCAGTGTGGATGACGGATCACCACCTCAAGCTGAACCTCGGCAAGACGGAGCTGCTCTTCCTCCCGGGGAAGGACTGCCCGTTCCATGATCTCGCCATCACGGTTGACAACTCCATTGTGTCCTCCTCCCAGAGCGCCAAGAACCTTGGCGTGATCCTGGACAACACCCTGTCGTTCTCAACCAACATCAAGGCGGTGGCCCGTTCCTGTAGGTTCATGCTCTACAACATCCGCAGAGTACGACCCTGCCTCACACAGGAAGCGGCGCAGGTCCTAATCCAGGCACTTGTCATCTCCCGTCTGGATTACTGCAACTCGCTGTTGGCTGGGCTCCCTGCCTGTGCCATTAAACCCCTTCAACTCATCCAGAACGCCGCAGCCCGTCTGGTGTTCAACCTTCCCAAGTTCTCTCACGTCACCCCGCTCCTCCGTTCTCTCCACTGGCTTCCAGTTGAAGCTCGCATCCGCTACAAGACCATGGTGCTTGCCTACGGAGCTGTGAGGGGAACGGCACCTCAGTACCTCCAGGCTCTGATCAGGCCCTACACCCAAACAAGGGCACTGCGTTCATCCACCTCTGGCCTGCTCGCCTCCCTACCACTGAGGAAGTACAGCTCCCGCTCAGCCCAGTCAAAACTGTTCGCTGCCCTGGCCCCCCAATGGTGGAACAAACTCCCTCACGACGCCAGGACAGCGGAGTCAATCACCACCTTCCGGAGACACCTGAAACCCCACCTCTTTAAGGAATACCTAGGATAGGATAAGTAATCCCCCTCACCCCCCCCCCTAAGTTTTAGATGCACTATTGTTAAGTGACTGTCCCACTGGATGTCATAAGGTGAATGCACCAATTTGTAAGTCGCTCTGGATAAGAGCGTCTGCTAAATGACTTAAATGTAAATGTAATGTAATGGAATAGGGCTCTGGTCTATAGTAGTACACTATATAGGGAATAGGGCTCTGGTCTATAGTAGTACCACTATATAGGGAATAGGGCTCTGGTCTATAGTAGTGCACTATATAGGGAATAGGGCTCTGGTCTATAGTAGTACACTATATAGGGAATAGGGCTCTGGTCTATAGTAGTGCACTATATAGGGAATAGGGCTCTGGTCTATAGTAGTGCACTATATAGGGAATAGGGCTCTGGTCTATAGTAGTGCACTATATAGGGAATAGGGCTCTGGTCTATAGTAGTACACTATATAGGGAATAGGGTCTATAGTAGTGCACTATATAGGGAATAGGGTGCCGGTAGTATTATTGTATTTTATTGAAGCAAGAGGGCAACATGGAGTGCTCCCAAAGGGTTTATTCTTGGACAGATTGATAAAGCCTCTTGTTCTTCAAGAACCAGATTTGGACCTTGTCAGCATCCAATATATTATAGACTACAGCAGGTTCACCAACAATCTGTCAAACATAAAAAAATATGAACAGGCAGTAGGTTGAATAATGTTGTCAGGGACATAACGTGGGCAGTAGGCTGATAAGATAGATATATTGCTGAAGTTACTGAATGAATAGCGTGCCATTTGAAGGTCTGGGAAAACAGCGCAATTAAATGATCCTCTTACAGCCTGCTTGACAGTCCATGAGTCAATGAGTGAAGAAAGAAAGGCTTACGCTCCTCACATTGCTTCATCAAGTAATCCAAGACCTATTGACTAAAATGGACTAACAGCCAAAACAGGCTTTCAAAGATTCAGGTTCCAATGTCAATAACATGGCCGACACCAGGCAGACGAACATCCAAGTCATGTGTCGGACAGGAAGGAGCTGGAAAACTCTCAGCCCGTGTCCTAAACAGCATCCCATTCTCTATATAGTGCACTACTTCTGACCAGAGCCCTGTGGGCCTACATACGAAACAGGCTGCTATTTGGGATACACACTTGGACATCATTGAGAGCTGCCAGTCTAATTATGGTAACAAGCATTTAGAGGAATACTTGTGCAATACTAGATCAGATGTCGGGAAGAAAAAACAAACAAACATCACATTGCATAATTTCACACAGCCAGCTTGAATGTTTAAAAGGGACACTTCAAGGATTTTGTCAATGAGGCCATTTTTGGCAGAAACCCAACTCGTCAATTGCATTGCTCATCTGCAGAAACCCATCCTGAAGATCCCCTTTAAACTGCAGTGGGCCCAATGCTGGAGCATTAAAGTATCCCCTTTAAATCTGGGCCCAATGCTGGAGTTCTGAAGTCGAAACCAGTATCCCCTTTAAACTGCAGTGGGCCCAATGCTGGAGTTCTGCATCATCCCTTTAAACTGCAGTGGGCCCAATGCTGGAGTTCTGCACCTTACTTTGATGAAACCAGTATCCCCTTTAAACTGCAGTGGGCCCAATGCTGGAGTTCTGCACCTTACTTTGATCGAAACCAGTATCCCCTTTAAACTGCAGTGGGCCCAATGCTGGAGTTCTGCACCTTACTTTGATCGAAACCAGCATGAGCCTACCTAACATGCTGGCAGACACGGTAAGACCACCGCATTACTGAGGAATCAATGTCTTCATTTATCTTTAACATATTGGATATAGACAGGTTGAGGAAGACCCGATTCATTGGCCCGATAATACCATCACTACCACAGGGTAACTGTGCTAATCTTCCTCCCTCACGACGCCAGGACAGCGGAGTCAATCACCACCTTCCGGAGACACCTGAAACCCCACCTCTTTAAGGAATACCTAGGATAGGATAAGTATCCCCCCCCCCCTTTAAGATTTAGATGCACTATTGTAAAGTGACTGTTCCACTGGATGTCATAAGGTGAATGCACCAATTTGTAAGTCGCTCTGGATAAGAGCGTCTGCTAAATGACTTAAATGTAAATGTAAAAATCTGAGATCAGAGGCCCAGTCAGTCTCACTCGATGACTCCAAAATACAGAAGAGAACTGAAAGCAAACATAATGAATACACCTGGAATCAGGTGTATTGTGTGGGGCGTACACACCCAGTAGCCTTGCAGGAGGACGGGTTGGCGACCCCTGCAGGGTGTTCATCTCTAGGCAACACATCTACCTCCATGTTCAAGGTTTTAAATAATAAAAGGTGGTGTCGCCATGATGTTTAAAAGAACGAAAACGATCACCGTTTCATTGTACAATAGGCCTGCTTTCCAGCCAAGAGGTCTCATGGCAGTGAAGAGAGCAGGGGTCTTACCTGCAAGTCTATCTTCAGCCATTTGTCATGGAACCTCAGTTGGGCATCCAGGGTAAAATACGGAGTAGGCATATTTACGTCTTCTCTCCTGGCTGCAACCGCACCAAAACCTAGAAATAGAAGAAAATTATTCAACACAAATACAGCCTCAGTACATCAGCAGCTAGCTATCTTTGACATTTTAAAAAGCCTGTTTCCTAGGTGACGATACTCAGCTAGCGAACACGTTTTCAAGACTCACATCCTAGGCTACACTCGTGAAAAACAAGTTTTGGTTTATTTAATTTATCAGTTGTCAATTTATTAATTGTCTTTTGTTTGAAGCGTTCCTGGCGATGTTGAGTAAGGACATAGAAGTAAGTCTGTGCTACCTGGCCTGCAAGCAAATGGAGGCTTATAAATGTGCCCATGTGATAGTATTTCTGATGGTCTTAACTCACCACCACTAATGAGCTGTGGAGCAGCATTTCTCTTCACCTCAAAACAGCAGGTAAACAAGGTCTGTTTTTACATCCATTGAGAATGACAATACAGACCACTTGACATTTTCCACATTATTTTAACATTACAGCATTATTCTAAATGGATTAAAGCAAAAACTGGTTATTTTATTAAAAATTAAAAATAAATTTAAACAAAATCACATTTACACACTTAAATATTCAGACCCTTTACTCTGTATTTTGTCTAGAGTTTCTCTGTGGAGATGGGAGAACTTCCTGGAAGGACAACCATCTCTGCAGCACTCCACCAATCAGGCCTTTATGGTAGAGTGGCCAGTTGGAAGCGACTGCTCAGTAAAAGACACATGACAGCCTGCTTGGAGTTTGCCAAAAGGCACCTAAAGTACTCTGACCATGAGAAACAAGATTCTCTGGTCTGATGTAAAAAAGATTGAACTCTTTGGCCAGAATGCCAAGTGTCACGTCTGGAGGAAACCTGGCACCATCCCTACGGTTAAGCATAGTGGTGGCAGCATCATGCTGTGGGGATGTTTTTCAGGGACTGGAAGACTAGTCAGGATCAAGGGAAAAATGAATGGAGCCAAGTACAGAGAGATCCTTGATGAAAACCTGCTTAGGACCTCAGACTGGGGCAAAGGTTCACCTTCCAACAGGACAACGACCCTAAGCACACACCCTAGACAACGCAGGATTGGATTCGGGGCAAGTCTCAATATCCCTGAGTGGCCCAGCGAAGGTCCCCGTACAGCCTGAAAGAGCTTGGGAGAGGATCTGCAGAGGAGAATGGGAGAAACTCCCCAAATACAGGTGTGCCAAGTTTGTAGCGTCATACCCAAGAAGACTCGAGGCTATAATCGTTGCCAGATTCTCTGGCAGACCAGAGAATATTGTTTGTTATGGTCTGAGAGTCTTTAGGTGCCTTTTGGTAAACTCCAAGCGGGCTGTCGTGTGCCTTTTACTGAGGACTGGCTTCCATCTGGCCACTCTACCATAAAGGCCTGATTGGTGGAGTGCTGCAGAGATGGTTGTCCTTCTGGAAGGTTCTCCCATCTCCACAGAGGAACTCTGGAGCTCTAGAACATCGGGATCTTGGTCACCTCCCTGACCAAGGCCCTTCTCCCCCGATTGCTCAGTTTGGCCGGGCGGCCAGCTCTAGGAAGGGTCTTGGTAGTTCCAAACTTCATTTAAGAATGATGGAGGCCACTGTGTTATTGGGGACCTTCAATGCTGCAGAAGTGTTTTTGTACCATTCCCCAGATCTGTGCCTTGACACAATCTTGTCACGGAGCTCTACAGACAATGTCTTCGACCACATCACTTGGTTTTTGCTCTGACAACTGTGGGACCTTATATAGACAGACGTGTGACTTTCCAAATCATGTCCCATCAATTGAATTTACCACAGGTGGACTCTAATCAAGTTGTAGAAACATCTCAATGCTCAACGGAAACAGGATGCATATGCGCTACATTTTGTGTCTCATAGTCTGAATAATTATGTAAATAAGATATCAGTTTTTAATTTTGAATACTATTGCAAACATATCTAAAAACCTGTTTTCACTTTGTCATTATGGGATATTGTGTGTTGATTGATGAGGATTTTTATTTTATTTAATCCTGTAACGTAACAAAATGTGGAAAAAGTCAAGGCACTGTATACATACATAGCATAAGTATTCAGCTTCCTGAGTCAATAGGTTAGGAACACATTTGGCATTTAATCCTGAAAAACGACCCAGTATTTGCCAATGTCACGCTTACCCACGCCATGATGCAGACACCACCAGGCTTGAAAATAAGGAGGCAGTTACTCAGTGATGAGTTGTGTTTGTTTTGCCCCAAACACAAGTCCTTTATTTAGTTACTTGTATTTAACTAAGACAGTTAAAGTATTTAGCACCATGTTGCAGCGTAGCCTAGTGGTTAGAGTGTAGAGGCGGCAGGTAGCCTAGTGGTTAGAGTGTAGAGGCGGCAGGTAGCCTAGTGGTTAGAGTGTAGAGGCGGCAGGTAGCCTAGTGGTTAGAGTGTAGAGGTGGCAGGTAGCCTAGTGGTTAGAGTGTGGAGGCGGCAGGTAGCCTAGTGGTTAGAGTGTAGAGGTGGCAGGTAGCCTAGTGGTTAGAGTGTGGAGGCGGCAGGTAGCCTAGTGGTTAGAGTGTAGAGGCGGCAGGTAGCCTAGTGGTTAGAGTGTAGAGGCGGCAGGTAGCCTAGTGGTTAGAGTGTAGAGGTGGCAGGGTAGACTAGTGGTTAGAGTGTAGAGGTGGCAGGTAGCCTAGTGGTTAGAGTGTAGAGGTGGCAGGTAGCCTAGTGGTTAGAGTGTAGAGGCGGCAGGTAGCCTAGTGGTTAGAGTGTAGAGGCGGCAGGTAGCCTAGTGGTTAGAGCGTTGGACTAGTAACCGGAAGGTTGCAAGTTCAAATCCCCGAGCTGGAAGGGTCAGTCATTCAAAAATCATGTTATTTCACACTGAGTGAAATGTAACTTATGCGATTTGTTAAGCCAAATGTTACTCCTAAATTAAGGCATGCCTAAACAAAGGGTCTGAATACTCATGCAATTTAGTTATCAGAGGTGTGTTAAAAAAATTAATGTAATTCAAAAAATAAAATGTTTATAGATTTAATCTCACTTTGTAACACGTTAAAATGTGAAGAAATGCTTTAAGGCACTGTAACTACTGCGATACACACCTTTTCTATTCATGTACATACTGTCTTTACACACACACACTGAACAAAAATATACATTTTTCCATATGAACAAAAAGCATGTTTCTCTCAAATGCTGTGCACATCCCTGTTAGTGAGCATTTCTCCTTTGCCAAGATAATCCATCCACCAGACGGGTGTGGAAAATGAAGCTGATGAAAGAGCATGATCATTACACAGGTGCACCTTGTGCTGGGGGCAACAAAAGGCCACTCTAAAATGTGCAGTAATGTCACAACACAATGCCACATATGTCTCAAGTTTTTAGGTAGTGTGCAATTGGCATGCTGACTGCAGGAATGTCCAACAGAGCTGTTGCCACAGAATTTTATGTTAATTTCTCTACCATAAGCCATAATGTTGTTTTAGAGAATTTGGCAGCGTGTCCAACCAGCCTCATAACCACGCCAGCCCAGAACCTCCACATCCAGCTTCTTCACCTGCGGGATCACCTAAGACCAGCCACCTAATGAAACTGAGGAGTATTTCTGTCTGTCATAAAGCCATCTTGTGGGGGAAAAAACTCATTCTAATTGGCTGGGCCTGGCTCCCCAGTGGGTGGGCCTTTGCCCTCCCATGTGAAATCCATAGATTAGGGCTTAATGCATTTATTTCAATTGACTGATGTCCTGATATGAACTGTAACTCAGTAAAATCGTTTAAAATGTTGCCTTTATATTTTTGTTCAGTATATTTATATTCCCGCCTCTGACATTGCTCGTTCTGATATTTCTTACATTTTGTGGGTTATGTGTATTTTTTTATTATTATTGCTAGGTATCACTGCACTGTTGAACCGAGAAACACAAGCATTTCGCTGCATCTGCGGTTCTCTTTTATTTACGTTAACTTTATTTAACTAAGCAACAGGGGCCTGGGATTATAACAATTGAAATATAGGACAAAACACACATCACAACAAGAGACACATCACTACATAAAGAGAGACCTAAGACAACAAGGCAGCAACACAACATGACAACACAACATGGTAGCAAAACAACAACAGCAATATGGCACAATCATTATTACGATAACATCTGCACATCTATGTACGTGACCAATAAACTATGGTTTGAAATGTGAAAATGCGTTATACTCTCCGACTTTTCCCCAATTACATGGAAAGACTGAACGACTGCTCGTTTATGTAAAGTAGCAGATATTGTCATTGTGCTAAGCTAGCAGGAGCAGCCATTATGGAATGGGCTCGCGTTGAACAACAAAGGCGCTGATTGGCTGACACCGCCGTTCCAAGATGGCTGCTGTGGCTTCTATCATGAGGACAAACAAAAAGGACCGTGGTCCGGAAAACGAGCCATCCGCCGTTCAATCTTCTCCGTGTAACGTTAACAGTTGGGCTATTTGGACAATTCGGTGTATAATGTATTTCTCATCCCCGGATAGAGGTACATTTTCTCCGAGCTTTATCTACCGTCGGCTCCGCGGTGTCTTTATATAATATACACGGGAATGATGTCCGACCGTAGTGCAAAGCGGAGCGGTTCGGATCTGCAGGCTACTGTTTGGTTAGCTAAAACAACGTTATAGCTACAAAACATATCTACACTAGTTACCACACACTTGTTTTTAGCTAAACTGTTGGATACTTGCTGTGTAATCATACTAGCGTTAGTGTTCGGTTAACCGTAAATAACATGAGTTTACTTTAGCGATGCGGCTAGCTGCATCCAAGCTAACTAAACTTAACGCGCTAGGTCATAACAACTGCAAGGACAGAAGCGTTTCACATCCTATACACTCGCCGATGTCACTCACTTCATCTACATTTATACGACAAAATGTATGCGATTAGTTTTGGCCTTACTTGCAAGTTTTTGTTGTTGTATTCTGGCCCCCTCCAGTCCTAACACGGGCTTTGCTGCATTACCAGGTCGTCCATATTGGACCCATGTGATTGACAGCTGAACCTTCCAGGGCGTCGAAACAGATGACGTAGCCAGACTACAGCCAGTCACCGGGACGTGTTCGAATATTGTGCATGCACCCTTCATTCCTCCCTTGTTTCCTTGAAGTAGCCTAATTATTGAACGAACGTCACTACAACTTTAGAGAACGTTCCCTTATTTTAAATGGTCTCATAAAGGTCATAAATTTAAAACGTTTTCATATGAATAATACCGTGATTTCGCCGCAAAACAGAATGCTGCAGTCATGGCAAATCAGAGGGTGATGACTCTTCATGGTATCATACAAACACTGCATGTGTTCCATTATTTTTTTAGGTGGGTCCTATCTAAAAGATGGTGGTGCAGCGGTACTCTCTCCAGTAAGTAGTCTAGTTTACAGCCTCACCTCCTGGCATGTTTTAGCTGAAGTAGTCTACATGATCATGTTTTAAATGAGGCATATTTTCCTAATGTACGTAACCCGAGTGGTGCAGTGGTCTAAGACACTGCAGTACCTGGTTCGAATCCAGGCTGCATCACATCTGGCTGTGATTGGGACTCCCATAGGGTGGCGCACAATTGGCCCAGCGTCGTCTGGGTTTGGCCAGGGTAGGCCTTCATTGAAATAAGAATTGGTTCTAAACTGGTTAAATTTAAATTATACAAAAAAAACATTATACTGCACCATTACTACTCCTTGATTACATAATAGTTTCAAATCAAATTGTATTTGTCAGTTGCGCCGAACACAACAGGTGTGGACCTTACAGTGAAATGCTGAATACAACAGGTGTAGTAGACCTTACAGTGAAATGCTGAATACAACAGTTGTGGACCTTACAGTGAAATGCTGAATACAACAGGTGTAGTAGTCCTTACAGTGAAATGCTGAATACAACAGGTGTAGTAGACCTTACAGTGAAATGCTGAATACAACAGGTGTAGTAGACCTCACAGTGAAATGCTGAATACAGCAGGTGTAGTAGACCTCACAGTGAAATGCTGAATATAACAGGTGTAGTAAACCTTACAGTGAAATGCTGAATACAACAGGTGTAGTAGACCTTACAGTGAAATGCTGACTATAAAAGGTGTAGTAGACCTTACAGTGAAATGTTTACTTACAAGCCCTTAACCAACAATGCAGTTTTAAGGAAATACCAACAACAACATCAAAAAGAGAAAAGAAAAACAAATCATTAAAGAACAGCAGTAAATGTATTATATTTATTTTCTATAGCCTTTATTTTAACTAAGCAAGTCAGTTAAGAACAAAATCTTATTTACAATGACGGCCTGCCTAAAGGCCTCCTGTGGGGACGGGGGCCTGGGAGTTAATTTTGGGGGGAAATACAGTAGAACTATAGGACAAAACACACATCACAACAAGAGCGAACACAACACGACATAAAGAGAGACCTAAGACGACAACATAGCAAGGCAGCAACACATGACAACACAGCATGGTAGCAACGCAACATAACATGGTAGCAGCACAAAATGACAACAGCATGGTAACAACACAAAACATGGTTCAAACATTATAGGGCACAGACAACAGCACAAAGGGTAAGAAGCTAGAGACAACAATACATTACGCAAAGTAGCCACAACTGTCAGTAAGAGTGTCCATGATTGAGTCTTTGAATGAAGAGATGGCGATAAAACTGTCCAGTTTGAGTGTTTGTTGCAGCTTGTTCCTGTCACCAGCTGCAGCGAACTGAAAAGAGGAGCGACCCAGGGATGTGTGCGCTTTGGGGACCTTTAACAGAATGTGACTGGCAGAACGGCTGTTGTATATGGGGGATGAGGGCTGCAGTAGATATCTCAGATAGGGAGGAGTGAGGCCTAAGAGGGTTTTATAAATAAGCATTAACCATTGGGTCTTGCAACAGGTATACAGAGATGACCAGTTTACAGAGGAGTATAGAGTGCAGTGATGTGTCCAATTTTTTTTATTTGACCTTTATTTAACCAGGCAAGTCAGTTAAGAACAAATTCTTATTTTCAATGACGGCCTAGGAACAGTGGGTTAACTGCCTGTTCAGGGGCAAAACGACAGATTTGTACCTTGTCAGCTCGGGGATTTGAACTTGCAACCTAAGAAGCATTGGTGCATTGGTGGCAAAACTGATGGCCGAATGGTAAAGAACATCTAGCCGCTCCAGAGGTGTGGACTCGAGTCACAAATATGATGACTTGCAACTCGACTGTCTTTAACACAAATGACTTGTGACTTGACTTGGACTTGAGCCTTTTGACTCGACCTGACTTGATACCCTCCCCAACCCCAAATAATAAAAATGATGCTATTTAAAAGTGTGCAGCACATCAACTCTTCATTTAACGGATTACAGTTTGAATCAGACAGCAGCCAATCAAATTGTGCCAGCTGAGAAAAAGTTGTGCTTTGCAGTGCAGAGGACCATCGGCGGGTGAATTCAGATGGAGCCCTTGGAAAGATGATACCCCAAAGTATTATTTTCGGATATAAAGATGACGCTGTATCAACAAAAAACGGATTGCAACTTGCAAAACATACGGGAAGAAAATTACAGACGGAGGCGCAGCAAAATGTAATATACTATTACTCTTATTAAAAATATGAAATGGTATTACATTTGGTGAAGAGCACATTATGACTTGTTTAGGACTCAACTCAAAGTTTAGGACTTGAGACTTGACGGTCTTGACTCGGACTTGCCTGTTTTGATCTGGGACCTGACTTGGGACTTACTTGTGACTTGTAAAACAATGACTTGGTCCCACTTCTGGCCGCTCGAGAGCACCCTTACCTGCCGATCTATAAATTATATCTCCGTAATCTAGCATGGGTAGGATGGTCATCTGAATCAGGGTTAGTTTGGCAGCTCGGGTGAAAGAGGAGTGATTACGATAGAGGAAACCAAGTCTAGATTTAATTTCAGCCTGCAGCTTTGTTATGTGCTGAGAGAAAGACAGTGCACCGTCTAGCCATACTCCCAAGTACTTGTATGAGGTGACTACATCTGTCACGCTCGTCGAAATTATTGGACCAAGGGGCAGCAGCACTCGTAGAGTTCCACATATTTTAATAAATCAAAACTCACCGGACAAAACAATAAAGCACACACGAAACGTGAAGCTAACAGTGCTACTAGGCAAATAAACATAGTCAAGATCCCACAAATCACAATGGGGAAAATGGCTACCTAAATATGATCCCCAATCAGAGACAACGATAAACAGCTGTCTCTGATTGGGAACCATACCAGGCCAACATAAACCATTAATCACCCAGATGACCCACCCTAGTCACTATCACGCCCCAATCAACATAGAGAATAAACAGCTCTCTATGGTCAGGGCGTGACAACATCAAGCTCTAACCCCTCAGAGGTAGTAATCACACCTGTGGGGAGAGGGGCATTCTTCTTACCAAAGGACATGACCTTTGTTTTGGAGCTGTTCAGAACAAGGTTAAGGGCAGAGAAAGCTTGTTGGACACTAAGAAAGCTTTGTTGTAGAGCGTTTAATACAACATCCAGGGAGGGGCTAGCTGAGTTTAAGACTGCATATGAATGGATGAGAGAGTGGATGAGAGAGCTTCCTACTGCCTGAGCTATGTTGTTGATGTAAATTGAGAAGAGCGTGGGGCCTAGGATTGAGCCTTGGGGAACTCCCTTGATGTCAGGCAGTGGCTGAGACAGCAGATGTTCTGACTTTATACACTGCACTCTTTGAGAGAGGTAGTTAGCAAACCAGGCCAAAGACCCCTCAGAGACACCAATACTCCTTAACCGTCCCACAAGACTGGAATGGTCTACCGTATCAAAAGCTTTTTCCAAGTCAATAAAAATAGCAGCACAATATTGCTTAGAATCTAGGGCAATGGTGACATCATTGAGGACCTTAAAGTTTGATAATATAATATAATAATATATAATATAATATATATATGCCATTTAGCAGACGCTTTTATCCAAAGCGACTTACAGTCATGTGTGCATACATTCTACGTATGGGTGGTCCCGGGGATCGAACCCACTACCCTGGCGTTACAAGCGCCATGCTCTACCAACTGAGCTACAGAAGGACCAGTTTGCAGTGACCCATCCATAAATAACAATAAGGCGGCTATGTACAGGGGGCACCTGTGTCGAGGTAATTGAGGTAATATGTACATTTAAGTAGAATTATTAAACTGACTATGCGTAGATAATAACAGAGAGTAGCAGCAGTGTGGAAGAGGAGGATGTGTGGGGGGGGGCAATGTGAATAGTCTGGGTAGCCATCTGACTAGATGTTCAGGAGTCTTGTGGTTTGGGGATGGAAGCTGTTAAGAACCTTGGCGTGATCCTGGACAACACCCTGTCGTTCTCAACTAACATCAAGGCGGTGGCCCGTTCCTGTAGGTTCATGCTCTACAACATCCGCAGAGTACGACCCTGCCTCACACAGGAAGCGGCGCAGGTCCTAATCCAGGCACTTGTCATCTCCCGTCTGGATTACTGCAACTCGCTGTTGGCTGGGCTCCCTGCCTGTGCCATTAAACCCCTTCAACTCATCCAGAACGCCGCAGCCCGTCTGGTGTTCAACCTTCCCAAGTTCTCTCACGTCACCCCGCTCCTCCGTTCTCTCCACTGGCTTCCAGTTGAAGCTCGCATCCGCTACAAGACCATGGTGCTTGCCTACGGAGCTGTGAGGGGAACGGCACCTCAGTACCTCCAGGCTCTGATCAGGCCCTACACCCAAACAAGGGCACTGCGTTCATCCACCTCTGGCCTGCTCGCCTCCCTACCACTGAGGAAGTACAGCTCCCGCTCAGCCCAGTCAAAACTGTTCGCTGCCCTGGCCCCCCAATGGTGGAACAAACTCCCTCACGACGCCAGGACAGCGGAGTCAATCACCACCTTCCGGAGACACCTGAAACCCCACCTCTTTAAGGAATACCTAGGATAGGATAAGTAATCCCTCTCACCCCCCCCCTTTAAGATTTAGATGCACTATTGTAAAGTGACTGTTCCACTGGATGTCATAAGGTGAATGCACCAATTTGTAAGTCGCTCTGGATAAGAGCGTCTGCTAAATGACTTAAATGTAAATGTAAATGGAGAAGCCTCTTGGACCTTGACTTGGCGCTCCGGTATGATACTGCACATGGGTACACTTTTTCAAAAACAAATAAATATATCATTTTTGATATTCCTTGAATGCACTGACCTCTTGTGAATTTCTTCCAACAGTGATTATGGACCAGATTGGGGACTTCCTGACCTATAACGCAACCCCTGTTGTGAGGGTCACACTTTTAAGAACCCTGGGGTGCTGGTTTAGTGGGAATTATTGTTTGGCATGTTATCATTGAGTGTGTAACTCAAATCAAATCAAATGTTATGTCACATGAGCCGAATACAACCAGGTGTAGTAGACCTTACAGTGAAATGCTGAATACAACAGGTGTAGTAGACCTCACAGTGAAATGCTGAATACAACAGGTGTAGTAGACCTCACAGTGAAATGCTGAATACAACAGGTGTAGTAGACCTTACAGTGAAATGCTGAATACACCAGGTGTAGTAGACCTCACAATGAAATGCTGAATACAACAGGTGTAGTAGACCTCACAATGAAATGCTGAATACAACAGGTGTAGTAGACCTTACAGTGAAATGCTGAATACACCAGGTGTAGTAGACCTCACAATGAAATGCTGAATACAACAGGTGTAGTAGACCTTACAGTGAAATGCTGAATACACCAGGTGTAGTAGACCTCACAATGAAATGCTGAATACAACAGGTGTAGTAGACCTTACAGTGAAATGCTGAATACACCAGGTGTAGTAGACCTCACAATGAAATGCTGAATACAACAGGTGTAGTAGACCTAACCATGAAATGCTGAATACAACAGGTGTAGTAGACCTCACAGTGAAATGCTGAATACAACAGGTGTAGTAGACCTCACAGTGAAATGCTGAATACAACAGGTGTAGTAGACCTCACAGTGAAATGCTGAATACAACAGGTGTAGTAGACCTAACCATGAAATGCTGAATACAACAGGTGTAGTAGACCTTACAGTGAAATGCTGAATAGAACAGGTGTAGTAGACCTCACAGTGAAATGCTGAACA
Organism: Oncorhynchus gorbuscha; assembly: GCF_021184085.1. Classification (NCBI taxonomy): domain Eukaryota; kingdom Metazoa; phylum Chordata; class Actinopteri; order Salmoniformes; family Salmonidae; genus Oncorhynchus; species Oncorhynchus gorbuscha. The sequence continues at coordinate 1,173,574 of NC_060187.1, read as the reverse complement.
CAACCGGTGTAGTAGACCTCACAGTGAAATGCTACTTTACAAGCCCTTAACCAACAATGCAGTTCAAGAAAGAGTTAAAATATTTAATAAATAAACAAAGGTTTTAAAAAATTAAATACTAATAATGTAACAGAATAAAATAACAATAATGAGGCTATATACAAGGGGTACTGGTTAGTAATGAGGCTATATACAAGGGGTACTGGTTAGTAATGAGGCTATATACAAGGGGTACTGGTTAGTAATGAGGCTATATACAAGGGGTACTGGTTAGTAATGAGGCTATATACAAGGGGTACTGGTTAGTAATAAGACTATATACAAGGGGTACTGGTTAGTAATAAGACTATATACAAGGGGTACTGGTTAGTAATAAGACTATATACAAGGGGTACTGGTTAGTAATGAGGCTATATACAAGGGGTACTGGTTAGTAATGAGGCTATATACAAGGGGTACTGGTTAGTAATGAGGCTATATACAAGGGGTACTGGTTAGTAATGAGGCTATATACAAGGGGTACTGGTTAGTAATGAGGCTATATACAAGGGGTACTGGTTAGTAATGAGGCTATATACAAGGGGTACTGGTTAGTAATGAGGCTAAATACAAGGGGTACTGGTTAGTAATGAGGCTATATACAAGGGGTACTGGTTAGTAAATATATACAAGGGGTACTGGTTAGTAATGAGGCTATATACAAGGGGTACTGGTTAGTAATGAGGCTATATACAAGGGGTACTGGTTAGTAATGAGGCTATATACAAGGGGTACTGGTTAGTAATAAGACTATATACAAGGGGTACTGGTTAGTAAGACTATATACAAGGGGTACTGGTTAGTAATGAGGCTATATACAAGGGGTACTGGTTAGTAATGAGGCTATATACAAGGGGTACTGGTTAGTAATGAGGCTATACAATACATGAGGCTATATACAAGGGGTACTGGTTAGTAATGAGGCTATATACAAGGGGTACTGGTTAGTAATGAGGCTATATACAGGGGTACTGGTTAGTAATGAGGCTATATACAAGGGGTACTGGTTAGTAATGAGGCTATATACAAGGGGTACTGGTTAGTAATGAGGCTATATACAAGGGGTACTGGTTAGTAATGAGGCTATATACAAGGGGTACTGGTTAGTAATGAGGCTATATACAAGGGGTACTGGTTAGTAATGAGGCTATATACAAGGGGTACTGGTTAGTAATGAGGCTATATACAAGGGGTACTGGTTAGTAATGAGGCTATATACAAGGGGTACTGGTTAGTAATGAGGCTATATACAAGGGTAATGGCTAGTAATGAGGCTATATACAAGGGGTACTGGTTAGTAATGAGGCTATATACAAAGGGGTACTGGTTAGTAATGAGGCTATATACAAGGGGTACTGGTTAGTAATGAGGCTATATACAAGGGGTACTGGTTAGTAATGAGGCTATATACAAGGGGTACTGGTTAGTAATGAGGCTATATACAAGGGGTACTGGTTAGTAATGAGGCTATATACAAGGGGTACTGGTTAGTAATGAGGCTATATACAAGGGGTACTGGTTAGTAATAAGACTATATACAAGGGGTACTGGTTAGTAATGAGGCTATATACAAGGGGTACTGGTTAGTAATGAGGCTATATACAAGGGGTACTGGTTAGTAATGAGGCTATATACAAGGGGTACTGGTTAGTAATGAGGCTATATACAAGGGGTACTGGTTAGTAATGAGGCTATATACAAGGGGTACTGGTTAGTAATGAGGCTATATACAAGGGGTACTGGTTAGTAATGAGGCTATATACAAGGGTTACTGGTTAGTAATGAGGCTATATACAAGGGTTACTGGTTAGTAATGAGGCTATATACAAGGGGTACTGGTTAGTAATGAGGCTATATACAAGGGGTACTGGTTAGTAATGAGGCTATATACAAGGGGTACTGGTTAGTAATGAGGCTATATACAAGGGGTACTGGTTAGTAATGAGGCTATATACAAGGGGTACTGGTTAGTAATGAGGCTATATACAAGGGTTACTGGTTAGTAATGAGGCTATATACAAGGGTTACTGGTTAGTAATGAGGCTATATACAAGGGGTACTGGTTAGTAATGAGGCTATATACAAGGGGTACTGGTTAGTAATGAGGCTATATACAAGGGGTACTGGTTAGTAATGAGGCTATATACAAGGGGTACTGGTTAGTAATGAGGCTATATACAAGGGGTACTGGTTAGTAATGAGGCTATATACAAGGGGTACTGGTTAGTAATGAGGCTATATACAAGGGGTACTGGTTAGTAATGAGGCTAAATACAAGGGGTACTGGTTAGTAATGAGGCTATATACAAGGGGTACTGGTTAGTAATGAGGCTATATACAAGGGGTACTGGTTAGTAATGAGGCTATATACAAGGGGTACTGGTTAGTAATGAGGCTATATACAAGGGGTACTGGTTAGTAATGAGGCTATATACAAGGGGTACTGGTTAGTAATGAGGCTATATACAAGGGGTACTGGTTAGTAATGAGGCTATATACAAGGGGTACTGGTTAGTAATAAGGCTATATACAAGGGGTACTGGTTAGTAATGAGGCTATATACAAGGGGTACTGGTTAGTAATAAGACTATATACAAGGGGTACTGGTTAGTAATGAGGCTATATACAGGGGTACTGGTTAGTAATGAGGCTATATACAAGGGGTACTGGTTAGTAATAGACTATATACAAGGGGTACTGGTTAGTAATGAGGCTATATACAAGGGGTACTGGTTAGTAATGAGGCTATATACAAGGGGTACTGGTTAGTAATGAGGCTATATACAAGGGGTACTGGTTAGTAATGAGGCTATATACAAGGGGTACTGGTTAGTAATGAGGCTATATACAAGGGGTACTGGTTAGTAATGAGGCTATATATACAAGGGGTACTGGTTAGTAATGAGGCTATATACAAGGGGTACTGGTTAGTAATGAGGCTATATACAAGGGGTACTGGTTAGTAATGAGGCTATATACAAGGGGTACTGGTTAGTAATGAGGCTATATACAAGGGGTACTGGTTAGTAATGAGGCTATATACAAGGGGTACTGGTTAGTAATGAGGCTATATACAAGGGGTACTGGTTAGTAATGAGGCTATATACAAGGGGTACTGGTTAGTAATGAGGCTATATACAAGGGGTACTGGTTAGTAATGAGGCTATATACAAGGGGTACTGGTTAGTAATGAGGCTATATACAAGGGGTACTGGTTAGTAATGAGGCTATATACAAGGGGTACTGGTTAGTAATGAGGCTATATACAAGGGGTACTGGTTAGTAATGAGGCTATATACAAGGGGTACTGGTTAGTAATGAGGCTATATACAAGGGGTACTGGTTAGTAATGAGGCTATATACAAGGGGTACTGGTTAGTAATGAGGCTATATACAAGGGGTACTGGTTAGTAATGAGGCTATATACAAGGGGTACTGGTTAGTAATGAGGCTATATACAAGGGGTACTGGTTAGTAATGAGGCTATATACAAGGGGTACTGGTTAGTAATGAGGCTATATACAAGGGGTACTGGTTAGTAATGAGGCTATATACTGGTTAGTAATGGTTAGTAAAGGGGTACTGGTTAGTAATGAGGCTATATACAAGGGGTACTGGTTAGTAATGAGGCTATATACAAGGGGTACTGGTTAGTAATGAGGCTATATACAAGGGGTACTGGTTAGTAATGAGGCTATATACAAGGGGTACTGGTTAGTAATGAGGCTATATACAAGGGGTACTGGTTAGTAATGAGGCTATATACAAGGGGTACTGGTTAGTAATGAGGCTATATACAAGGGGTACTGGTTAGTAATGAGGCTATATACAAGGGGTACTGGTTAGTAATGAGGCTATATACAAGGGGTACTGGTTAGTAATGAGGCTATATACAAGGGGTACTGGTTAGTAATGAGGCTATATACAAGGGGTACTGGTTAGTAATGAGGCTATATACAAGGGGTACTGGTTAGTAATGAGGCTATATACAAGGGGTACTGGTTAGTAATGAGGCTATATACAAGGGGTACTGGTTAGTAATGAGGCTATATACAAGGGGTACTGGTTAGTAATGAGGCTATATACAAGGGGTACTGGTTAGTAATGAGGCTATATACAAGGGGTACTGGTTAGTAATGAGGCTATATACAAGGGGTACTGGTTAGTAATGAGGCTATATACAAGGGGTACTGGTTAGTAATGAGGCTATATACAAGGGGTACTGGTTAGTAATGAGGCTATATACAAGGGGTACTGGTTAGTAATGAGGCTATATACAAGGGGTACTGGTTAGTAATGAGGCTATATACAAGGGGTACTGGTTAGTAATGAGGCTATATACAAGGGGTACTGGTTAGTAATGAGGCTATATACAAGGGGTACTGGTTAGTAATGAGGCTATATACAAGGGGTACTGGTTAGTAATGAGGCTATATACAGTGGTACTGGTTAGTAATGAGGCTATATACAAGGGGTACTGGTTAGTAATGAGGCTATATACAAGGGGTACTGGTTAGTAATAGACTATATACAAGGGGTACTGGTTAGTAATGAGGCTATATACAAGGGGTACTGGTTAGTAATAAGACTATATACAAGGGGTACTGGTTAGTAATGAGGCTATATACAGGGGTACTGGTTAGTAATGAGGCTATATACAAGGGGTACTGGTTAGTAATAAGACTATATACAAGGGGTACTGGTTAGTAATGAGGCTATATACAAACTGGTTAGTAATGAGGCTATATACAAGGGGTACTGGTTAGTAATGAGGCTATATACAAGGGGTACTGGTTAGTAATGAGGCTATATACAAGGGGTACTGGTTAGTAATGAGGCTATATACAGGGGTACTGGTTAGTAATGAGGCTATATACAAGGGGTACTGGTTAGTAATGAGGCTATATACAAGGGGTACTGGTTAGTAATAAGACTATATACAAGGGGTACTGGTTAGTAATGAGGCTATATACAAGGGGTACTGGTTAGTAATAAGACTATATACAAGGGGTACTGGTTAGTAATGAGGCTATATACAAGGGGTACTGGTTAGTAATAAGACTATATACAAGGGGTACTGGTTAGTAATGAGGCTATATACAGGGGTACTGGTTAGTAATGAGGCTATATACAAGGGGTACTGGTTAGTAGTAAGACTATATACAAGGGGTACTGGTTAGTAATGAGGCTATATACAAGGGGTACTGGTTAGTAATGAGGCTATATACAAGGGGTACTGGTTAGTAATGAGGCTATATACAAGGGGTACTGGTTAGTAATGAGGCTATATACAAGGGGTACTGGTTAGTAATGAGGCTATATACAGGGGTACTGGTTAGTAATGAGGCTATATACAAGGGGTACTGGTTAGTAATGAGGCTATATACAAGGGGTACTGGTTAGTAATAAGACTATATACAAGGGGTACTGGTTAGTAATGAGGCTATATACAAGGGGTACTGGTTAGTAATAAGACTATATACAAGGGGTACTGGTTAGTAATGAGGCTATATACAAGGGGTACTGGTTAGTAATGAGGCTATATACAAGGGGTACTGGTTAGTAATGAGGCTATATACAAGGGGTACTGGTTAGTAATGAGGTTATATACAAGGGGTACTGGTTAGTAATGAGGCTATATACAGGGGTTACCGGTACATAGTCAATGTGCGGGTGTACAGGTTAGTCGAGTTAATTTGTTTTTTAATTTTATTTAACCAGGTAGGCTAGTTGAGAACAAGTTCTCATTTGCAACTGTGACCTGGCCAAGATAAAGCATAGCAGTGTGAACAGACAACACAGAGTTACACATGGAGTAAACAATTAACAAGTCAATAACACAATAGAAAAAAGACAGTCTATATACATTGTGTGCAAAAGGCATGAGGAGGTAGGAGAATAATTACAATTTTGCAGATTAACACTGGAGTGATAAATGATCAGATGGTCATGTACAGGTAGAGATATTGGTGTGCAAAAGAGCAGAAAAGTAAATAAATATAAACAGTATGGGGATGAGGTAGGTAAAATTGGGTGGGCTATTTACCGATAGACTATGTACAGCTGCAGCGATCGGTTAGCTGCTCAGATAGCAGATGTTTGAAGTTGGTGAGGGAGATAAAAGTCTCCGACTTCAGCGATTTTTGCAATTTGTTCCAGTCACAGGCAGCAGAGAACTGGAACGAAAGGTGGCCAAATGAGGTGTTGGCTTTAGGGATGATCAGTGAGATACACCTGCTGGAGCGCGTGCTACGGGTGGGTGTTGCCATCGTGACCAGTGAACTGAGATAAGGCGGAGCTTTACCTAGCATGGACTTGTACATGTAGGTAGGGGTAAAGTGACTATGCATAGATCATAAACTCCTGTTTTGTTTTACTACGGGGGTTACAGTGATATAATGTTCCCCTCAACGTATGACTGTTGACCACTGGATGTCCTGGGGGCCTCATATCTCCTTCAGCTGGATGTCCTGGGGGCCTCATATCTCCTTCAGCTGGATGTCCTGGGGGCCTCATATCTCCTTCAGCTGGATGTCCTGGGGGCCTCATCTCCTTCAGCTGGATGTCCTGGGGGCCTCATCTCCTTCAGCTGGATGTCCTGGGGGCCTCATATCTCCTTCAGATGGATGTCCTGGGGGCCTCATATCTCCTTCAGATGGATGTCCTGGGATCCTCATCTCCTTCAGCTGGATGTCCTGGGGGCCTCATATCTCCTTCAGCTGGATGTCCTGGGATCCTCATCTCCTTCAGCTGGATGTCCTGGGGGCCTCATATCTCCTTCAGCTGGATGTCCTGGGGGCCTCATCTCCTTCAGCTGGATGTCCTGGGGGCCTCATATCTCCTTCAGCTGGATGTCCTGGGGGCCTCATATCTCCTTCAGCTGGATGTCCTGGGGGCCTCATCTCCTTCAGCTGGATGTCCTGGGGGCCTCATATCTCATTCAGCTGGATGTCCTGGGGGCCTCATCTCCTTCAGCTGGATGTCCTGGGGCCTCATATCTCATTCAGCTGGATGTCCTGGGGGCCTCATATCTCCTTCAGCTGGATGTCCTGGGGGCCTCATATCTCCTTCAGCTGGATGTCCTGGGGGCCTCATCTCCTTCAGCTGGATGTCCTGGGGGCCTCATATCTCCTTCAGCTGGATGTCCTGGGGGCCTCATATCTCCTTCAGCTGGATGTCCTGGGGGCCTCATATCTCCTTCAGATGGATGTCCTGGGGGCCTCATATCTCCTTCAGCTGGATGTCCTGGGGGCCTCATATCTCCTTCAGATGGATGACCTGGGGGCCTCATATCTCCTTCAGATGGATGTCCTGGGGGCCTCATATCTCCTTCAGCTGGATGTCCTGGATGTCCTGGGGGCCTCATATCTCCTTCAGCTCTCCTTCAGCTGGATGTCCTGGGGGCCTCATCTCCTTCAGCTCTCCTTCAGCTTGATGTCCTGGGGGCCTCATCTCCTTCAGCTCTCCTTCAGCTGGATATCCTGGGAAAGCTGGGCTGTGTGATGTGTTGCTCTGGTTCTGTCGTGCTCATCACACTCTCCCCTAAATCAAAGAGCATCACCTCTAGTCTGGAGCTGGAGGAGAGGCTGGCTGGCTCAGGTGGGTGGGACCAGGACATGTCTATTACGTCTCAAATTGCACCCTATTCCCTATATAGTGCACTACTTTAGACCAGAGCCCTATTCCCTATATAGTGCACTACTTTAGACCAGAACACTATTCCCTATATAGTGCACTACTTTAGACCAGAACTCTATTCCCTATATAGTGCACTACTTTAGACCAGAACCCTATTCCCTATATAGTGCACTACTTTAGACCAGAACCCTATTCTCTATATAGTGCACTACTTTATATCCCTCCGATGTCAACAACTACAGACCAGTATCCCTTCTTTCTTTTCTCTCCAAAACTCTTGAACGTGCCGTCCTTGGCCAGCTCTCCCGCTATCTCTCTCTGAATGACCTTCTTGATCCAAATCAGTCAGGTTTCAAAACTAGTCATTCAACTGAGACTGCTCTTCTCTGTATCAAGGAAGGCGCTCCGCACTGCTAAAGCTAACTCTCTCTCCTCTGCTCTCATCCTTCTAGACCTATCGGCTGCCTTCGATACTGTGAACCATCAGATCCTCCTCTCCACCCTCTCCGAGTTGGGCATCTCCGGCGCGGCCCACGCTTGGATTGCGTCCTACCTGACAGGTCGCTCCTACCAGGTGGCGTGGCGAGAATCTGTCTCCTCACCACGCGCTCTCACCACTGGTGTCCCCCAGGGCTCTGTTCTAGGCCCTCTCCTATTCTCGCTATACACCAAGTCACTTGGCTCTGTCATAACCTCACATGGTCTCTCCTATCATTGCTATGCAGACGACACACAATTAATCTTCTCCTTTCCCCCTTCTGATGACCAGGTGGCGAATCGCATCTCTGCATGTCTGGCAGACATATCAGTGTGGATGACGGATCACCACCTCAAGCTGAACCTCAGCAAGACGGAGCCCGTTCCATGATCTCGCCATCACGGTTGACAACTCCATTGTGTCCTCCTCCCAGAGCGCTAAGAACCTTGGCGTGATCCTGGACAACACCCTGTCGTTCTCAACTAACATCAAGGCGGTGGCCCGTTCCTGTAGGTTCATGCTCTACAACATCCGCAGAGTACGACCCTGCCTCACACAGGAAGCGGCGCAGGTCCTAATCCAGGCACTTGTCATCTCCCGTCTGGATTACTGCAACTCGCTGTTGGCTGGGCTCCCTGCCTGTGCCATTAAACCCCTACAACTCATCCAGAACGCCGCAGCCCGTCTGATGTTCAACCTTCCCAATTTCTCTCACGTCACCCCGCTCCTCCGCTCTCTCCACTGGCTTCCAGTTGAAGCTCGCATCCGCTACAAGACCATGGTGCTTGCCTACGGAGCTGTGAGGTGAACGGCACCTCAGTACCTCCAGGCTCTGATCAGGCCCTACACCCAAACAAGGGCACTGCGTTCATCCACCTCTGGCCTGCTCGCCTCCCTACCACTGAGGAAGTACAGTTCCCGCTCAGCCCAGTCTAAACTGTTCGTTGCTCTGGCCCCCCAATGGTGGAACAAACTCCCTCACGACGCCAGGACAGCGGAGTCAATCACCACCTTCCAGAGACACCTGAAACCCCACCTCTTTAAGGAATACCTAGGATAGGATAAGTAATCCTTCTCACCCCCCCCCCTTTAACTACTATAGACCAGAGCCCTATTCTCTATATAGTGCACTACTATAGACCAGAACCCTATTCTCTATATAGTGGTACTACTATAGACCAGTCCTATTCTCTATATAGTGCACTACTATAGACCAGAGCCCTATTCCCTATATAGTGGTACTACTATAGACCAGAGCCCTATTCCCTATATAGTGGTACTACTGTAGACCAGAGGCCAATTCCCTATATAGTGCACTACTATAGACCAGAGCCCTATTCCCTATATAGTGCACTACTATAGACCAGAGCCCTATTCCCTATATAGTGGTACTACTATAGACCAGAGCCCTATTCCCTATATAGTGCACTACTATAGACCAGAGCCCTATTCTCTATATAGTGCACTACTATAGACCAGAGCCCTATTCCCTATATAGTGCACTACTATAGACTAGAGCCCTATTCCCTATATAGTACACTACTATAGACCAGAGGCCTATTCCCTATATAGTGCACTACTATAGACCAGAACCCTATTCCCTATATAGTACACTACTATAGACCAGAGGCCTATTCCCTATATAGTGCACTACTTTATACCAGTCCTATTCCCTATATAGTGCACTATTATAGACCCTATTCCCTATATAGTGCACTACTATAGACCAGAACCCTATTCCCTATATAGTACACTACTATAGACCAGAGGCCTATTCCCTATATAGTGCACTACTTTATACCAGTCCTATTCCCTATATAGTGCACTACTATAGACCCTATTCCCTATATAGTGCACTACTATAGACCCTATTCCCTATATACTGCACTACTATAGACCCTATTCCCTATATAGTGCACTACTATAGACCCTATTCCCTATATAGTGCACTACTATAGACCAGTCCTATTCCCTATATAGTGCACTACTATAGACCCTATTCCCTATATAGTGGTACTACTTTATACCAGTCCTATTCCCTATATAGTGCACTACTATAGACCCTATTCCCTATATAGTGGTACTACTTTATACCAGTCCTATTCCCTATATAGTGCACTACTATAGACCCTATTCCCTATATAGTGGTACTACTTTATACCAGTCCTATTCCCTATATAGTGCACTACTATAGACCCTATTCCCTATATAGTGCACTACTATAGACCAGTCCTATTCTCTATATAGTGCACTACTATAGACCCTATTCCCTATATAGTGGTACTACTTTATACCAGTCCTATTCCCTATATAGTGCACTACTATAGACCCTATTCCCTATATAGTGCACTACTATAGACCAGTCCTATTCTCTATATAGTGCACTACTATAGACCAGTCCTATTCCCTATATAGTGCACTACTATAGACCCTATTCCCTATATAGTGGTACTACTTTATACCAGTCCTATTCCCTATATAGTGCACTACTATAGACCCTATTCCCTATATAGTGCACTACTATAGACCAGTCCTATTCTCTATATAGTGCACTACTATAGACCAGTCCTATTCCCTATATTGTGCACTACTATAGACCCTATTCCCTATATAGTGGTACTACTTTATACCAGTCCTATTCCCTATATAGTGCACTACTATAGACCCTATTCCCTATATAGTGGTACTACTATAGACCAGTCCTATTCCCTATATAGTGGTACTACTATAGACCAGTCCTATTCCCTATATAGTGCACTACTACAGACCAGTCCTATTCCCTATATAGTGCACTACTATAGACCCTATTCCCTATATAGTGGTACTACTATAGACCAGTCCTATTCCCTATATAGTGGTACTACTATAGACCAGAGCCCTATTCCCTATATAGTGCACTACTACAGACCAGTCCTATTCCCTATATAGTGCACTACTATAGACCCTATTCCCTACATAGTGCACTACTTTATACCAGTCCTATTCCCTATATAGTGCACTACTATAGACCCTATTCCCTATATAGTGCACTACTATAGACCCTATTCCCTATATAGTGCACTACTATAGACCAGTCCTATTCTCTATATAGTGCACTACTATAGACCCTATTCCCTATATAGTGCACTACTATAGACCAGTCCTATTCCCTATATAGTGCACTACTATAGACCCTATTCCCTATATAGTGCACTACTATAGACCAGTCCTATTCCCTATATAGTGCACTACTATAGACCCTATTCCCTACATAGTGCACTACTATAGACCCTATTCCCTACATAGTGCACTACTTTAGATGACATTTATGCCACATACAGTGACTGCTCCTGACTTATATGGTCAGAAAGGTACATTTAACTATAGTTTTCACATTTTGATTTGTGCAACAGTATCAAATAGTTCATGTAATTGCCCTCCACAAGAATCCATGATGGTTGTTGGGGGAGGATGATGAGTACAGTGACGAGGTGAGTCCGTCTCTCCATGCAGTGTTTGTAACCTATGCCTCACTGTTTTAAAAAATGTGGCAGCATTTATTTATATAAAGGAAATCCATCTCAATTCTCCGCTTCCTCGTGTGTTTTTCAATGTGTGTTTTAAAAGACAGCATGTCATCAATCCAAATACCCAAATACTTAAAGCAGATTGGAGCCAAATGTGTTTGAAAAACTTTCAAGGTGAAACGGTCAATAGTTCAGAATATGGAAATGAAGAGGGGACTTTGTATTAGTGTTGTTCACTAAAATATTCATCTAGATAGTTTCCGCTAGAATGAGAGGAAGTGTTATTTCACAGGACCTATTTCTACGCGTGTGTGAAGAATCACCTTTCCACCAAAAAAAAGCAATAATCAACTAGATTAAACTGGATTAAACTAGATTAAACTAGATTAAAATAGAATAAACAAGATTAAACTAGATTAAACTGGATTAAACTAGATTAAACTAGATTAAAATAGAATAAACAAGATTAAACTAGATTAAACTGGATTAAGCTAGATTAAATTGGATTAAACTAGATTAAACTGGATTAAACTAGATTAAACTAGATTAAATTAGAATAAACTAGATTAAACTGGATTAAACTAGATTCAACTGGATTAAACGAGAATAAACTGCTGTCTGAATATCATCATTATTATTTGTATTTTTTTCTTGGCGGACGTCAGGGCGCATAATCAACATAATTTAAAATCTTTTGTCGACTACAAATTGACCGCACAAAGGCCAAACAGATGTAATATTTGGCTAAAACTTAATCATTTCAAACATTGCTTCCATTTTGTATATGATGACCTACTGTATATCCATAACTGCTTCTCCAATAGAAATCTCTGAGCACACTTGTACGCGACATCGACATTAGCTAGCATAGGTCATCATGGTAAAGTGACGTTTTCAATAAAATTCACTCGAGCGGGGTCTTCAACCTAGAGTGGGGTACGGAAGCCATCTTTATCAATTGAAAGGGTCGTTACTAGCTGCTATAGCCACAAATAAATAAACCCCGCCCATTTCTGCATTTCTAATCTTATTTTAACCCTAACCCCACTGCTGACTTTATGCCTAACCCTAATCTTAAATTCAGCCAAAAATACAAATTGTTTTTGCAAATTTTGGCTGTGGAATCTGACTTTCTGGCTGTGGAATCTAGCTTTGTGGTTTAAGCTAGTGGAAACCCATTGAAAGCAGTACAGCCAAGCAATAATGACACACTGTTAAAAAATATATATATATTTTAGCGTTGGTCAAAATGTTGTGAATGGTATATATTTATGTCATAGTCACCAGTCAAATCCATTAAACTCAAATGTTACTTCAACCAGTGAATGCTAGCAATGGCTAGCTATTCTACAGGTCTGTGTTAACACGCTAATAACAAACCCTGCACACACATTTTAAAAATATATATATATTTAAGGGTTTTGCAGTAGGTTGATAACGATTTCACCAAAGTATGTTGTATCAGACATTTCAAACAACATTCACAGGTAAATGAGAAAACATTCATGGTATTTAATTTAAGAGCATGACCAAGGCAACCTTGGGGTTAATTTGAATGGGAGCCAACGTCAGATTGAGAGATTTTGTTATGCAGGTGAATGAGGACCCAAAAGCGACTTGGCGAAAACAGAGTATTTAATCCAGTAAAGTACTTTACAAACAAAAGGCATAATACTACTCGTAATGATGAGAACAGACAGGAGACTTGATCAAGAACTGCAGGTTGCCTCGGGAAGGCACTTGAACGTAGCAGACTCAGACACCTGCTCACCACGCAGCATCTGAGGGAAACACGACACGACAGGGCAATACATAGACACAGCACGATGAACAATAGATAAGGATCCGACAGGACAGGAACGGAAAACAAGGGAAGAAATAGGGACTCTAATCAGGGGAAAAGATAAGGAACAGGTGTGGGAAGACTAAATGATGATTAGGGGAATAGGAACAGCTGGGAGCAGGAACGGAACGATAGAGAGAGGAGAGAGAGGGAGGGGGAGAGAGAGGGATAGAAAAAGGGAACGAACCTAATAAGACCAGCAGGGGGAAACGAACAGAAGGGAAAGCATAATGACAAGACAATCTAAGACAAAACATGACAGTTTTTTACATCCGTACGGCCCATGTGATTTATGTGAACATCAATCCGTGAGCTCATGTGCAGAAACATGTCATTGGGTCTAATATTTATGTCGTGCCTAACAAAAATAAAAACTTGTCCGTTTTACAAGGTTGTAGTAATGGCAGGTTCAGCAACTTAAGGCATTGTCTCCAATCAAGGTTTTGCCTTTAGAATTGAAAAAAATTAACAACTAAGAACCCATTTTTCACATTTCCCATTGACTTGCCAAACCAAACTCCGGCCTGGGGTGTAGTCATAACGCCTTACAACGAAAAACGTTTACCATTTTAAGAACCAAATGGAATGAAACGGGAAGGGACCTACCTGATTTTGTCCAATAGAAACTCTTGTTTTTGTTGCAAAACGTTTTCCGTTTGGAGTAAACCATTTCCTTTGTAAAACATTTTGCAACAGATTATACGTTTTCCAACAGAGTCGGCATAATGAATACACTCCGGTGTTGGAGATCATCAAAACTCACTGATCTACAAATAATATTGAGTAGTTATTGTGGAAGGACCACCAGAGGGCAGGCTGGGCTCACGGATAGTAGCCCAACAAGGCATGGGAGACAAGGTAACCAGAGGGCAGGCTGGGCTCACGGATAGTAGCCCAACAAGGCATGGGAGACAAGGTAACCAGAGGGCAGGCTGGGCTCACGGATAGTAGCCCAACAAGGCATGGGAGACAAGGTAACAAGAGGGCAGGCTGGGCTCACGGATAGTAGCCCAACAAGGCATGGGAGACAAGGTAACCAGAGGGCAGGCTGGGCTCACGGATAGTAGCCCAACAAGGCATGGGAGACAAGGTAACAAGAGGGCAGGCTGGGCTCACGGCTAGTAGCCCAACAAGGCATGGGAGACAAGGTAACCAGAGGGCAGGCTGGGCTCACGGATAGCAGCCCAACAAGGCATAGGAGACAAGGTATCAAGAGGGCAGGCTGGGCTCACGGATAGTAGCCCAACAAGGCATGGGAGACAAGGTAACCAGAGGGCAGGCTGGGCTCACCGATAGTAGCCCAACAAGGCATGGGAGACAAGGTAACAAGAGGGCAGGCTGGGCTCACGGCTAGTAGCCCAACAAGGCATGGGAGACAAGGTAACCAGAGGGCAGGCTGGGCTCACGGATAGCAGCCCAACAAGGCATGGGAGACAAGGTAACCAGAGGGCAGGCTGGGCTCACGGATAGCAGCCCAACAAGGCATGGGAGACAAGGTAACCAGAGGGCAGGCTGGGCTCACGGATAGTAGCCCAACAAGGCATGGGAGACAAAACTCCCTAGGAAGGCAAAAACCTAGGAAGAAACCTATAGAGGAACCAGGCTATGAGGGGTGGCCAGTCCTCTTCTGGCTGTGCCGGGTGGAGATTATAACAGAACATGGCCAAGATGTTCAAATGTTCATAAATGACCAGCATGGTCAAATAATAATAATCACAGGCAGAACAGTTGAAACTGGAGCAGCAGCACAGCCAGGTGGACTGGGGACAGCAAGGAGTCTTCATGCCAGATAGTCCTGGGGCATGGTCCTAGGGCTCAGGTCCTCCGAGAGAGAGAAAGAAAGAGAGAATTAGAGAAAGCACACTTAAATTCACACAGGACACCGGATAAGACAGGAAGTAATCCAGATAAAACAGACTGACCCTAGCCCCCCGACACATAAACTACTGCAGCATAAATACTGGAAGCTGAGATAAGAGAAGTACTCCAGATATAACAAACGGACCCTAGCCCCCCGACACAAACTACTGCAGCATAAATACTGGAGGCTGAGACTCCACACACAGAGACGCATACACAGCTCTCCCTTGCCCTCCATTTTGCAAATCTGACCATAATTATATCCTCATGATTCCTGCTTACAAGCAAAAACTAAAGCGGGAAGCACCTGTGACCCGGTCAATAAAAAAGTGGTCAGATGAAGCAGATGCTAAGCTACAGGACTGTTTTGGTAGCACAGACTGCAATATGTTCCGGGATTGAGGAGTACACCACATCAGTCACTGTCTTCATCAATAAGAATATCAATGACGTCATCCCCACAGTGACTGCAGATACTAAACTAAAGGACTGTTTTGGCAGCACAGACTGGAATATGTTCTGGGATTCTTCCAATGGCATTGAGGAGTACACCACATCAGTCACTGGCTTCATCAATAAGTGCATCGATGATGTCATCCTCACAGTGACCGCACGTACATACCTGATAGAGGAATTCTAAGTTCCTTTAATTTTAATTACCAAAACCAATTAGCACTCATTTCTAATTCATTTAATGAGTTGTAAGTTCATTAATTATGCATGAAGTAGATCGAGACCAGAACTCATACACAGATTTCCACAGGTTATAAACTTAAAATGACATCATCAGTTTCCCACGATAGCCCCATTGTTTTTTTGTTTAGGTCCGGAGATGCTTTCTACTCCCCTCATAAACCAGACATTACAACCTGTCTAAAAGATACAGATTTCTCTCACCAATGGAACAAAACCCAAACATTCTTATCTTGTCTGAAAAGCTTTTTCTCCCCCTTGACCTTCCCAAGAGGCACAGACAATCAAATTAGTTCTGCTTACATTTTTAGTAACAGCTTAACCAATAATAACCTTTACTTTTCATATCATAACATAATAGTATTAGAATATCAATAATGTATAAATAATTATTAATCTTAACTACGATTTCCTCTAACAATACCCCAACCAGAAGCCACGGATTACAGGCAACATCCACACTGAGCTAAAGGGTAGAACTGAGGCTTTAAAGGAACGGGACTCTAACCCGGAAGCTTATAAAAAATCCCGCTACGCCCTCCGACGAACCATCAAACAGGCAAAGCGTCAATACAGGACTAAGATGGAATCGTACTACACCGGCTCTGACACTCGTCAGATGTGGCAGGGCTTGCAAACTATTACAGACTTCAAGGGGAAGCACAGCCGAGAGCTTCCCAGTGACACGAGCCTACCGGATGAGCTAAACTACCTCTATGCTCGCTTCGAGGCAAATAACACTGAAACACGCATGAGAGCACCAGCTGTTCCGGATGACTGCGTGATCACGCTCTCCGCAGCCGATGTGAGTAAGAACTTTAAACAGGTCAACATTCACAAGGCCGCAGGGCCAGATGGATTACCAGGACATGTACTGTGAACAGGCGCTGACCAACTAGCAAGTGTCTTCACTGACATTTTCAATCTCTCCCTGTCTGAGTCTGTAATACCAACATGTTTAAGCAGACCTCCATAGTCCCTGTGCCCAAGAACACGAAGGTAACCTGCCTAAATGACTTCCGACCCGTAGCACTCACGTCTGTAGCCATGAAGTGCTTTGAAAGGCTGGTCATGGCTCACATCAAGACCATCATCCCAGAAACCCTAGACCCACTCCAATTTGCATACTCCCCAACAGATCCACAGATAATTCAATCTCCATTGCACTCCACACTGCCCTTTCCCACCTGGACAAAAGGAACAACGACAGTGGGGAGAACAAGTATTTGATACACTGCTGATTTTGCAGGTTTTCCTACTTACAAAGCACTTAGAGGTCTGTAATTTGTATCATAGTTACACTTCAACTGTGAGAGACGGAATCTAAAACAAAAATCCAGAAAATCACATTGTATGATTTTTAAGTAATGAATTAGGGGTATATAACAACACATCCGCCACGCTGATCCTCAACACAAGGGCCCCTCAGGGGTGCGTGCTCAGTCCCCTCCTCTACTCCCTGTTCACTCATGACTACATGGCCAGGCACAACTCCAACACCATCATTACGGTTTTCTGACGACACAACATTGGTAGGCCTGATCACCGACAACGACAAGACAGTCTATAGTTAGGTCAGAGACCCGGCCGTGTAGTGCCAGGACAACAACCTCTCCCTCAACGTGATCAAGACTAAGGAGATGATTGTGGACTACAGGAAAAGTAGGACCGAGCACACATTCTCATCGATGGGGCTGCAGTGGAGCAGGTTGAGAGCTTCAAGTTCCTTGGTGTCCACATCACCAACAAACTAACATAGTCCAAGCACACCAAGACAGCCGAAGATGGCTCGACAAAACCTATTCCCCCTCAGGAAACTGAAAAGATTTGGCATGGGTCCTCAGATCCTCAAAAGGTTCTACAGCTGCACCATCGAGAGCATGTTGGTTGCATCGCTGCCTGTTATGGCAACTGCTCGGCCCCCGACTGACTGCAAGGCACTACAGAGGGTAATGCAAACAGCCCAGTACATCACCAGGGCCAAGCTTCCTGCCATCCAGGACCTCTATACCAGTTGGTGCCAGAGGAGGGCCCTAAAAATTGTCAAAGACTCCAGCCACCCTGGTCATAGACTGTTCTCTCTGCTACCGCACAGCAAGTGTGCTAAGTCTAGGTTCAAGAGGCTTCTAAACAACTTCTACCCCCAAGCCATAAGACTTCTGAACATCTTGTCAAATGTTTTTCTATTTGCATTGCCCTCCATCCCTTCTTTATACTCTCTGCTGTCATCTATGCATAGTCACTTCAATAACTCTACCTACATGTACATATTACCTTAAATAACCGGTGCCCCCACACATTAACTCTGTATTGGTACCCCCCTGTATATAGTCTCGTTATTTCACTGCTGCTCTTTAATGACTTCTATTTCTTATCTGTATTTTTTGAAACGACATTGTTGGTTTGGGGCTCGTAAGTAATCATATCACTGTAAGGTCACCTGTTGTATTCAGCATTTCACTGTAAGGTCACCTGTTGTATTCAGCATTTCACTGTAAGGTCACCTGTTGTATTCAGCATTTCACTGTAAGGTCACCTGTTGTATTCAGCATTTCACTGTAAGGTCACCTGTTGTATTCAGCATTTCACTGTAAGGTCACCTGTTGTATTCAGCATTTCACTGTAAGGTCACCTGTTGTATTCAGCATTTCACTGTAAGGTCACCTGTTGTATTCAGCATTTCACTGTAAGGTCACCTGTTGTATTCAGCATTTCACTGTAAGGTCACCTGTTGTATTCAGCATTTCACTGTAAGGTCACCTGTTGTATTCAGCATTTCACTGTAAGGTCACCTGTTGTATTCAGCATTTCACTGTAAGGTCACCTGTTGTATTCAGCATTTCACTGTAAGATCACCTGTTGTATTCGGCGCATGTGACACATGGACTAGCTTAGTGATGCAATTTACTCTCGCGCCGGGATGGGACATTGTTTTTTGCACCAGGAACAGCTCTTACAGAGCTGCCCAAAATCACAGATAAGGACAAGGAAATCTGCCCACGCTTCACAGGATGGTGCCACCGACAGATGGAGAAGCCCCGCTCGATCCAGAGCCGGGACGGAAGATTGCAGGAGGACTTCAAAATCCAGGGGGGGTAGGAACAGCGGCCGCAGACACATCAGGCGCCAGGGGGCAAAGGTGCAGGAAGATCAGGCTCCAGGGGGCGAACAGGAAGATCAGGCTCCAGGGGGTGAACAGGAGGATCAGGCTCCAGGGGGGCGAACAGGAAGATCAGGCTCCAGGGGGGCGAACAGGAAGATCAGGCTCCAGGGGGGCGAACAGGAAGATCAGGCTCCAGGGGGGCGAACAGGAGGATCAGGCTCCAGGGGGGCGAACAGGAGGATCAGGCTCCAGGGGGGTGAACAGGAGGATCAGGCTCCAGGGGGGCGAACAACTATTTGTTGTTTCTATCCGTTCTTGGCCTCTCTTTGGGAGTTTGAACTGCTTTGCGGGAGGCCACTGTCTTCGGCTTCCACTTGTTACATGCAACCATCGTTGATAACCATGCTCCTCTTGCTGTGCTCCTTTGACTCCTCTGTCAAATGGGGGAGGAGAAGTAGGAGATGGCTCCCCTGGCAAAGAAACTCAAGGCAACACCGGCCGGTTGGATAATGACAAACGACAAGACGGAGATGCATCCAGCATGAGCAAACGTCGTCCAGCCACCGGTGTAGAAAAGGTAAACATTCCACTCTCCTTTTCCCCAGTTTCTAACGTAGGCTGGCAACCTACATATAACCCTTGAGCCTCCCGGTCGCGTCCATCTGCGACAAAGAGCGCGAACCCAGAGTCTCTGGTGGCACAGCTTGCGCTGCGATGCAGTGCCCTAGACCACTGCGCCACCCGGGAGACTTGGGCCTCTAAGCCTTAACGGCACGAGCACGGCAAGGACGACTGTCTCCAGGAAATATCCCGCCATCACAGGATCCTTCTGAGCCTATGTAGGGACCTGATTAAAACAGAAGAGCTGATTTAATTTCATTAGCATCTCGTTACTGTATGTTTTTTTTTTTGTACTTTTTTTTAAACACCGCATGTTTTTCCTTCTCCTTTTTGGATCCGTTTATCCACCTGTACAGTAGGTGGCGGAATGCACATATCATTGTTGCGAACGGCATTCTACCAAAGAAGAAGAACAGCAGCAGCTCTGGACGTCGTTAATCACGTTGTAATGTTATTTTGAAAGGAACGTCCCCACGTCGTGACGGATAAGTAATGCGTCAGAGCGTACCGGAACTGCCTTTGGTAGCTGGTGCTTTGGAAACCGCATCGGTATCAATCGTCCCATCACTAGTAACGAGCCGTGTGGTTGCGTCAACCTTGCTGTCAAGTTGGGTCGTAACAAAATGTGAGGAGATCAAGCTAACGATGTGATTAATATATAGTTAGCAAATTACCAACGTCTTATTGGTCAAACAAGGGATCTTTTTTTTGCCAGGTATTTCGTATGGAAACATACCGAGGATATTAATGTTTACGATAGCATGCCAGTCAGCTAGCTTGCTAACGTTTAGTTATTTGGGCACGTTTACAAATAATGTCAGTTTACTAAACTAGCTCAGTAGCTGGTACAGTTGTCAACGGATTAGCCTTATGCTAACAATCTAGCTAATATCGTTCTGAGGTAGACAAGAAGGATTAAGCTTTAGCTCAATAAAATGATAAGTTAGATATGTTAACGTTAGTTAGTTAATGAGTTACGAGTCACATTTTTGTCACTAGCGAAATGCTTGTGCTTCTAGTTCCGACAATGCAGCAATAACCAACGAGTAATCTAGCCTAACAATTCCACAACAACTACCACCTTATACACACAAGTGTAAAGGAATGAATAAGAATATGTACATAAAGATATATGAATGAGTGATGGCCGTGCGGCATTGGCAAGATGCAGTAGATGGTATAGAATACAAATATCATATTGGGAGGCAGGTAGCCTAGTGGTTAGAGAGTTGGACCGGGAGGCAGGTAGCCTAGTGGTTAGAGAGTTGTTCATAAATGACCAGCATGGAGGCAGGTAGCCTCAGTGGTTAGAGAGTTGGACTGGGAGGCAGGTAGCCTAGTGGTTAGAGAGTTGGACCGGGAGGCAGGTAGCCTAGTGGTTAGAGAGTTGGACCGGGAGGCAGGTAGCCTAGTGGTTAGAGAGTTGGACCGGGAGGCAGGTAGCCTAGTGGTTAGAGAGTTGGACCGGGAGGCAGGTAGCCTAGTGGTTAGAGAGTTGGACCGGGAGGCAGGTAGCCTAGTGGTTAGAGAGTTGGACCGGGAGGCAGGTAGCCTAGTGGTTAGAGAGTTGGACCGGGAGGCAGGTAGCCTAGTGGTTAGAGAGTTGGACCGGGAGGCAGGTAGCCTAGTGGTTAGGACCGGGAGAGAGTTGGACCGGGAGGCAGGTAGCCTAGTGGTTAGAGAGTTGGACCGGGAGGCAGGTAGCCTAGTGGTTAGAGAGTTGGACTGGGAGGCAGGTAGCCTAGTGGTTAGAGAGTTGGACCGGGAGGCAGGTAGCCTAGTGGTTAGTGAGTTGGGGAGTGGGGGCAGGTAGCCTAGTGGTTAGAGAGTTGGACCGGGAGGCAGGTAGCCTAGTGGTTAGAGAGTTGGACCGGGAGGCAGGTAGCCTAGTGGTTAGAGAGTTGGACCGGGAGGCAGGTAGCCTAGTGGTTAGAGAGTTGGACCGGGAGGCAGGTAGCCTAGTGGTTAGAGAGTTGGACCGGGAGGCAGGTAGCCTAGTGGTTAGAGAGTTGGACCGGGAGGCAGGTAGCCTAGTGGTTAGAGAGTTGGACCGGGAGGCAGGTAGCCTAGTGGTCAGAGAGTTGGACCGGGAGGCAGGTAGCCTAGTGGTCAGAGAGTTGGACCGGGAGGCAGGTAGCCTAGTGGTTAGAGAGTTGGACCGGGAGGCAGGTAGCCTAGTGGTTAGAGAGTTGGACCGGGAGGCAGGTAGCCTAGTGGTTAGAGAGTTGGACCGGGAGGCAGGTAGCCTAGTGGTTAGAGAGTTGGACTAGTGGGGAGGCAGGTAGCCTAGTGGTTAGAGAGTTGGACCGGGAGGCAGGTAGCCTAGTGGTTAGAGAGTTGGACCGGGAGGCAGGTAGCCTAGTGGTTAGAGAGTAGGACCGGGAGGCAGGTAGCCTAGTGGTTAGAGAGTTGGACCGGGAGGCAGGAAGCCTAGTGGTTAGAGAGTTGGACTGGGAGGCAGGAAGCCTAGTGGTTAGAGAGTTGGACCGGGAGGCAGGTAGCCTTGTGGTTAGAGAGTTGGACCGGGAGGCAGGTAGCCTAGTGGTTAGAGAGTTGGACCGGGAGGCAGGAAGCCTAGTGGTTAAAGAGTTGGACTGGGAGGCAGGAAGCCTAGTGGTTAGAGAGTTGGACCGGGAGGCAGGTAGCCTTGTGGTTAGAGAGTTGGACCGGGAGGCAGGTAGCCTAGTGGTTAGAGAGTTGGACTGGGAGGAGGTATATTGAGTTCCTAGGTACATTGATGTGGGAGTCTTGTTTTGCTTACTAAAGGTACTTGGGTTGGTGACAAGTGTCCAGCTGGTCAGGAACTGCTGTGTGTGGTGGTCAATGTAACAGACAGTACGAACAACTCATCCAGCATCGCCATGGGCCAGGACAGAGGGAAGTATGATTTCTACATCGGTCTGGGACTAGCCATCAGCTCCAGCCTCTTCATAGGAGGAAGCTTCCTCCTCAAGAAGAAAGGACTACTCCGCCTGGCCAGGAAGGGACAGTGCAGAGCAGGTAGTGTTTTTGTGTTCAGTCTAGGAAAGTTGACCATTAAATCAGTGAAATGGTTCAAATACATTAATTTGCATAATTTAGTTGAATTAAATTGCTGCGTGTGTGTTCTCGATAGTCATGTATCTCACATATGACGCGCACAGCATGCAGAGCCTCGTGTGATGAGCGGAATAGCCTATCACCTGTCAGACAATGCGAGAGCAGCTCACATGTTGTGTTCAGTATAATATGTCTTCTGGACAATGAAAGAAAGATGATATGACAACCAATAGAACAGGAGAGAGATTCTGGTGAAGGGCATGAGGAAATCGTTATGAAATAACTGCCTCCACATTGCTATGGCTACTTTTGAAGGAAATGTATTTACATTGGCTGATATTTACATAAATGAATAAAAAGTATTATTTTGCAATGGGGTTGTTTTTTGTCCCGGTCAATTTGGGCGGCAACACTTATCTGCTTTTATCCTTTATAATCGGCCAGAAGCGGCAATTACCGGCTACCGGAAACCCTGTACAGTACGCACTGTAGACGTACTGTAACATGTAGCTCTGTGGCACTGAGATATACTGTAGCTCTGTGGCACTGTAGACGCACTGTAGACATACTATAACATGTAGCTCTGTGGCACTGAGATATACTGTAGCTCTGTGGCACTGTAGCTCTGTGGCACTGTAGACGCACTGTAGACTCACTGTAGACGCACTGTAGACGCACTGTAGCTCTGTAGCACTTAGATATACAGTACGCACTGTAGCTCTGTGGCACTTAGACATACAGTACGCACTGTAGCTCTATGGCACTTAGACATACTGTAACATGTAGCTCTGTATGGCACTGAGACATACTGTAACATGTGGCACTGAGACATACTGTAACATGTAGCTCTGTATGGCACTGAGACATACTGTAACATGTAGCTCTGTATGGCACTGAGACATACTGTAACATGTAGCTCTGTATGGCACTGAGACATACTGTAACATGTAGCTCTGTGGCACTGAGACATACTGTAACATGTAGCTCTGTGGCACTGAGACATACTGTAACATGTAGCTCTGTATGGCACTGAGACATACTGTAACATGTAGCTCTATGGCACTTAGACATACTGTAACATGTAGCTCTGTGGCACTTAGATATACTGTAACATGTAGTTCTGTATGGCACTGAGACATACTGTAACATGTAGCTCTGTATGGCACTGAGATATACTGTAACATGTAGCTCTGTGGCACTTAGACATACTGTAACATGTAGCTCTGTATGGCACTGAGATATACTGTAACATGTAGCTCTGTGGCACTGAGACATACTGTAACATGTAGCTCTGTATGGCACTGAGATATACTGTAGTTCTGTATGGCACTGAGACATACTGTAACATGTAGCTCCGTATGGCACTGAGATATACTGTAACATGTAGCTCTGTATGGCACTGAGATATACTGTAACATGTAGTTCTGTATGGCACTGAGATATACTGTAACATGTAGCTCTGTGGCACTTAGACATACTGTAACATGTAGCTCTATATGGCACTGAGATATACTGTAACATGTAGCTCTGTATGGCACTGAGACATACTGTAACATGTAGCTCTGTATGGCACTGAGATATACTGTAGTTCTGTATGGCACTGAGACATACTGTAACATGTAGCTCCGTATGGCACTGAGATATACTGTAACATGTAGCTCTGTGGCACTGAGATATACTGTAACATGTAGCTCTGTATGGCACTGAGATATACTGTAACATGTAGCTCTGTATGGCACTGAGATATACTGTAACATGTAGCTCTGTATGGCACTGAGATATACTGTAGCATGTAGCTCTGTATGGCACTGAGACATACTGTAGCATGTAGCTCAGGTGTGGGGGGGTAACTGGGTGTGATCTGAATTGTTGACAACCTGTCTTGTCTTGCGAGTCCAGCTTAGAATGTGGAAGCAACTGACTGGTACAAACATGCAGAAGGCCGAGTTGACACTTGATCACTACCTTCTATATAAACACCCAAATGGTACCCTATTCCCTATGTAGTGCACTACTTTAGACCAGAGCCCTATGGTACCCTATTCCCTATGTAGTGCACTACTTTAGACCAGAGCCCTATGGTACCCTATTCCCTATGTAGTGCACTACTTTAGACCAGAGCCCTATGGTACCCTATTCCCTATGTAGTGCACTACTTTAGACCAGAGCCCTATGGTACCCTATTCCCTATGTAGTGCACTACTTTAGACCAGAGCCCTATGGTACCCTATTCCCTATGTAGAGCCCTATGGTACCCTATTCCCTATGTAGTGCACTACTTTAGACCAGGGCTCTATGGTACCCTATGTAGTGCACTACTTTAGACCAGGGCTCTATGGTACCCTATTCCCTATGTAGAGCACTACTTTAGACCAGGGCTCATAGGAAGTAGTGCCCTTTGGGACACAGACCAGATAAAGATGCAGCTCGTGTCATACAGGGTCAAAGTTCACTGTTGCCAAACTTTCAGCGTGACGACATCAGAACATGTAACCCTGGTAGTTACCATAACACCTGATATGGTGTAACCCTGGTAGTTACCATAACACCTGATGTGGTGTAACCCTGGTAGTTACCATAACACCCTAGAGCTTGACAGTCCACTGATGTGGTGTAACCCTGGTAGTTACCATAACACCTGATGTGGTGTAACCCTGGTAGTTACCATAACACCCTAGAGCTTGATAGTCCACTGATATGGTGTAACCCTGGTAGTTACCATAACACCTGATGTGGTGTAACCCTGGTAGTTACCATAACACCTGATGTGGTGTAACCCTGGTAGTTACCATAACACCTGATGTGGTGTAACCCTGGTAGTTACCATAACACCCTAGAGCTTGACAGTCCACTGATGTGGTGTAGCCCTGGTAGTTACCACAACACCCTAGAGCTTGATAGTCCACTGATATGGTGGCACTCCAGTGCATGTTATTATTGAACACACATTTGAATAGTAATATAGTCCTGTTGTTTCTCTGTTTAGGCCAGGGCGGACATGCATATCTTAAAGAATGGCTCTGGTGGGCTGGCTTATTATCAAGTAAGTGAACATTTCTACACTAAGATGACCTGTTTCAGTTCAGTTTCCATCTTGTTTTCTGTGGTTTTGTTTTACTAGATGTATTTCTGTTCACCTTCGTATGTGGGGTTGATATATCTGTGTTTTCACAGTGGCAGCTGGAGAAGGGGCGAACTTTGCAGCGTATGCCTTCGCTCCTGCTACTCTCGTCACCCCACTGGGGGCCCTCAGTGTGCTGGTCAGGTAGGTCACCCCTCTGGGGGCCCTCAATGTGCTGGTCAGGTAGGTCTGAACTACATCTGAACTACAGACAGAAGGCAGATCATTAATGTACAGGCTGAACTTCAGACCCAGTACAGACAGAAGGTAGATCATTAATGTACAGGGTAAACAGGAGGGGCCCCAGTATTGACCCTTGGGGCATGCCCACATTATAGCTAAGAGTGGGCGACAGCTCATTGATCTGACACACTGGGTTCTGCCTCCAAGGTATGATTTCATACATCTCAAGGCATTGGGTGAAAGGTATGGACAGGCAGAGGTGATGAAGATGGTGCTGACAGACAGCTCTGCTCCTAAGCAACTTAGTTTGTGTTATTTCAGAACGTACATACAGCTGGATATCAGAGTGGCGGTAACTCACCAGCATTACCACCAGAAATACCACTTTCAAGAGTTGGATCCTTTGTTCGTACCCCCCCAAGGAAATGTAACTTATCCCAGAGGCTGCTCCAAGATGCCGCCGGCGGAGAAGAGGTATTGGGAGAGAGAACCCGGAGTGGACTTCTAGTCTGACTCTGGAGGCGTGCACACCATCCACCTCTTCTGAGTCTAATGTTGAGCCTTTGAACAATAAAGTAGACAAGCTCAGGGCGAGGATCTTCTTCCAGAGAGACATCAGGGACTGCAACATACTTTGTTTCACAATATCATGGCTCTCTCTGGATATACTGTCCTCGCTAAATGACTTAAATGTAAATGTTAAATGTCCATACAGCCAGCTTGATTCTCAGTTTATCAAGCAGACAGGAATATAGAACTGTCCGGGAAGAAGAAAGGCGGTGGTGTATGTTTCATGATTAACTACTGTGATAACGTACAGGAACTCAAGTCCTTTTGTTCACCTGACCTAGAATACCTCATAATCAAATGCCGATCGTATTACCTCCCGAGAGTATTCTCTTCAGTCATCACAGCCGTGCATATATCCCCTCAAGCCGATACCACAATGGCTCTCAAAACTTGGCTGGAGTGTTTACAGACATATAACATTTCTCCCTGTCCCCACATGCTTCAAGATGTCATAAGGTGAATGCACCAATTTGTAAGTCGCTCTGGATAAGAGCGTCTGCTAAATGACTTAAATGTAATGTAAATGTCAAGATGGCCACCATTGTTCCTGTCCACAAGAAAGAAAAGGTAACTGAACTAAATGACTACGCCACCCCAATAGATCCACAGATGATGCACTGCCCTGTCCCATCTGGACAAGAGGAATACCTCTGTAAGAATGCGTTCATTGACTCCAGCTCAGCATTCAACACCATAGTTCCCTCCAAGCTCATCATTAGGTCTGGGCCTTTTGGGTCTCAACCCTGAGCAACTGCAGCCACCACCTGCTTGACAATATGAAGAGTGGTACTCAGTGGTGTGTTGTGTTGGATTTTCCCCCAAACATAATGCTTTTTGTATTCAGGACATAAAGTTAATTTCTTTGCCACATGTTTTTGCAGTATTACTTTAGTGCCTTATTGCAAACAGGAAGCATGTTTTATTCTGTTCAGGCTTCCTTTTCACTCTGTCAATTAGGTTAGTATTGTGGAGTAACTACAAGGTCCTGAGCAACAGGCAGTTAGATTTGGGTATGTCATTTTAGGTGAAAATTGAGCACAGTGAGTCCATGCAACTTCTGTGCCTTTTCCCTCCTGAACTTATTGAGGCTTGCTCTAACAAAGGGGCTGCATATGAATTGACTCATGACATTTCAGCCTTTCATTTTGTAATTTGTAAACATTTCTAAAAACATCATTCCACATTGTATCCATTTTACACCGAACCAAAATATAAACGCAACATGTGAAGTGTTGGTCCCATGTTTCATGAGCTGAAATAAAAGATCCCAGGAATGTTCCATAAGTACAAAAAGCTGATTTCACTCAAATGTTGTGCACATCCCTGTTAGTGAACATTTCTCCTTTGCCCAGATAATCCATCCACCTGACAGGTGTGGAAAATGAAGAAGCTGATTAAACAGTATGATCATTACACAGGTGCACCTTGTGCTGGGGACAATAAAAGGCCACTCTACAATGTGCAGTTTTACATGTCTCAAGATTTGAGGGAGCGTGCAATTGTCATGTTGACTGCAGGAATATTTGCCAGAGAATTCCTCCCATCAGCCCAACTCCAGTACCTCCAACAGCCCATCAGCCCAACTCCAGTACGCCCAACAGCCCAACTCCAGTACCTCCAACAGCACACGTTATTGTAACCCCGGGCAAACTTGATTCAACTCGAGGGTTTTATGATTAGTTGACAAGTTGAATCAGGTGTGCACGTCAGTTAGGCCGGTTGGACCATATGGTATAACAGTGATGTAAAGGTGTGTGTGTTGTTGCAGAGCTGTGTGTCCATGATGTGTGTGTGTGTTGTTGCAGTGTGGTCCATGATGTAAAGGTGTGTGTGTTGCAGTGCGGTGCTGTCCTCGTACTTCCTGACCGAGCGTCTGAACCTGCACGGGAAGCTGGGCTGTCTGCTCAGTATCTTGGGCTCTACTACCATGGTGATCCACGCCCCTCAGGAGGAAGAGATCAACAGTCTGGACCACATGGCTCGGAAACTGGTCCAGCCAGGTCAGTACCAGACAGGAGAGGGAAACTGGTCCCGCCAGGTCAGTACCAGACAGGAGAGGGAAACTGGTCCCGCCAGGTCAGTACCAGACAGGAGAGGGAAACTGGTCCACCCAGGTCGGTACCAGACAGACAGGAGAGGGAAACTGGTCCACCCAGGTCGGTACCAGACAGACAGGAGAGGGAAACTGGTCCACCCAGGTCGGTACCAGACAGACAGGAGAGGGAAACTGGTCCACCCAGGTCGGTACCAGACAGACAGGAGAGGGAAACTGGTCCAGCCAGGTCGGTACCAGACAGGAGAGGGAAACTGGTCCAGCCAGGTCGGTACCAGACAGGAGAGGGAAACTGGGCCACCCAGGTCGGTACCAGACAGGAGAGGGAAACTGGGCCACCCAGGTCGGTACCAGACAGGAGAGGGAAACTGGTCCAGCCAGGTCAGTACCAGACAGGAGAGGGAAACTGGTCCACCCAGGTCAGTACCAGACAGGAGAGGGAAACTGGTCCAGCCGGGTCGGTACCAGACAGGAGAGGGAAACTGGTCCAGCCAGGTCGGTACCAGACAGGATAGGGAAACTGGGCCACCCAGGTCGGTACCAGACAGGAGAGGAAAACTGGTCCACCCAGGTCGGTACCAGACAGGAGAGGGAAACTGGTCCACCCAGGTCAGTACCAGACAGGAGAGGGAAACTGGTCCACCCAGGTCGGTACCAGACAGGAGAGAGAAACTGGTCCACCCAGGTCAGTACCAGACAGACAGGAGAGGGAAACTGGTCCTGCCAGGGTCAGTACCAGACAGACAGGAGAGGGAAACTGGTCCTCCCAGGTCAGTACCAGACAGGAGAGAGAAACTGGTCCACCCAGGTCAGTACCAGACAGACAGGAGAGGGAAACTGGTCCAGCCAGGTCGGTACCAGACAGACAGGAGAGGGAAACTGGTCCAGCCAGGTCGGTACCAGACAGACAGGAGAGGGAAACCGGGCCACCCAGGTCGGTACCAGACAGGAGAGGGAAACTGGTTCAGCCAGGTCGGTACCAGACAGACAGGAGAGGGAAACTGGGCCACCCAGGTCGGTACCAGACAGACAAGAGAGGGAAACTGGTCCAGCCAGGTCGGTACCAGACAGACAGGAGAGGGAAACCGGGCCACCCAGGTCGGTACCAGATAGGAGAGGGAAACTGGTTCAGCCAGGTCGGTACCAGACAGGAGAGGGAAACTGGGACACTCAGGTCGGTACCAGACAGGAGAGGGAAACTGGTCCACCCAGGTCGGTACCAGACAGGAGAGGGAAACTGGTCCAGCCAGGTCGGTACCAGACAGGAGAGGGAAACTGGTCCAGCCAGGTCGGTACCAGACAGGAGAGGGAAACTGGTCCACCCAGGTCGGTACCAGACAGACAGGAGAGGGAAACTGGTCCACCCAGGTCGGTACCAGACAGGAGAGGGAAACTGGTCCAGCCAGGTCAGTACCAGACAGACAGGAGAGGGACACTGGTCCAGCCAGGTCGGTACCAGACAGGAGAGGGAAACTGGTCCACCCAGGTCAGTACCAGACAGACAGGAGAGGGACACTGGTCCAGCCAGGTCGGTACCAGACAGGAGAGGGAAACTGGTCCAGCCAGGTCGGTACCAGACAGGAGGAGATCATTTGGGATAGAGAACAACGTTCTTGGTTTAACTTTTGTAATGGGAGTAATTATTTTCCTGTATTTGAGTGACTTATGGATTGATATATAATAAACATGGTGAGTGATATATAATACACATGGTGAGTGATATATAATACACATGGTGAGTGATATATAATACACATGGTGAGTGATATATAATACACATGGTGAGTGATATATAATACACATGGTGAGTGATATATAATACACATGGTGAGTGATATATAATACACATGGTGAGTGATATATAATACACATGGTGAGTGATATATAATACACATGGTGAGTGATATATAATACACATGGTGAGTGATATATAATACACATGGTGAGTGATATATAATACACATGGTGAGTGATATATAATACACATAGTGAGTGATATATAATACACATGGTGAGTGATATATAATACACATGGTGAGTGATATATAATACACATGGTGAGTGATATATAATACACATGGTGAGTGATATATAATACACATGGTGAGTGATATATAAAACACGTGGTTGTGTGGAGGTGCAGACTGATTCATTCCCGTAGGAAGGGAAATAGGAGTTGACCATGTATGTTTAAGTACCATATTTATACGGCTGTTAGTCTATAATGATCTGTTTTAGGTTCCTACTGTCTGTCCTGTTTATCACTGTTGGATTCTGGGTTCAACTTGGAACATTGCTGTCCTAGAGACTGGTTTTTACACCAGAGGATTCTGGGTTAAAATTGGAACATTACTGTCCTAGAGACTGGTTTTTACACCAGAAGGTAATGGTTATCGGTAGGAGCCAGATGGCGGTGGAATGTGCTGGATGGATGGGAGGAAGTCACAGGATTGCTAGAGGGGACATCTGTGGATTAGGCAAATGAGGGGTTGAGGTCAGATCCCCTTCAGGGAGAAATGATGGTTCATCACTTCCTCTTCCTGTGGAACCATAAGATGTAAGGATAGGAGAGGAGGAGTATATACATACTAGTTGTGGTGGGAAGAATTCAACTTCCATAGTGTCCGTTTAGATATTTACTCTGAATTAGAACAGACTGTTGAATGTTGTGGTTAAAGTTTGTCTTCAGACACGATTCTGTAGCAGTGGATATTGTGACTTCCTACAAAACTGGTGTTTACAGAACATTTGGTATTGTCTGATTAGGTTATAGAGGGCTTGGCTGGTGTTTACAGAACATTTGGTATTGTCTGATTAGGATATAGAGGGCTTGGCTGGTGTTTCCAGAACATTTGGTATTGTCTGATTAGGATATAGAGGGCTTGGCTGGTGTTTACAGAACATTTGGTATTGTCTGATTAGGATATAGAGGGCTTGGCTGGTGTTTCCAGAACATTTGGTATTGTCTGATTAGGATATAGAGGGCTTGGCTGGTGTTTCCAGAACATTTGGTATTGTCTGATTAGGATATAGAGGGCTTGGCTGGTGTTTACAGAACATTTGGTATTGTCTGATTAGGATATAGAGGGCTTGGCTGGTGTTTACAGAACATTTGGTATTGTCTGATTAGGATATAGAGGGCTTGGCTGGTGTTTACAGAACATTTGGTATTGTCTGATTAGGATATAGAGGGCTTGGCTGGTGTTTACAGAACATTTGGTATTGTCTGATTAGGATATAGAGGGTGTGGCTGGTGTTTCCAGAACATTTGGTATTGTCTGATTAGGATATAGAGGGTGTGGCTGGTGTTTACAGAACATTTGGTATTGTCTGATTAGGATATAGAGGGCTTGGCTGGTGTTTACAGAACATTTGGTATTGTCTGATTAGGATATAGAGGGCTTGGCTGGTGTTCCCAGAACATTTGGTATTGTCTGATTAGGATATAGAGGGCTTGGCTGGTGTTTACAGAACATTTGGTATTGTCTGATTAGGATATAGAGGGCTTGGCTGGTGTTTACAGAACATTTGGTGCTGTCTGATTTAATATATATAAGAATGTTACATTTTCTATGCTGGATGTTGCAACTTGATTTATGATCGACTTTATCCCGGACTGCTCTTTTAATCCCCCTTTACAAGTGGTCTTTTGTAGGTCAGTTGGTAGAGCACGGTGCTTGTCATGCCAGGGTAGTAGGTTTGATTCCTGGGACCACTCATTTGTAAAAGTGTATGCACATGATTAAGTCGCTTTGGATGAAAGCATCTCCTTCGTTATGTTTCTAATGATCCTTCCTCTTCCTCAGGTTTCCTGGTGTTTGCCACCTTCGTCATCATCGTAGCGCTTATCTTCATCTTGGTGGTGGGCCCTCGGCACGGCCAGACCAACATCATGGTGTATATTACCATCTGCTCTGTGATAGGAGCTCTGTCGGTGTCGTGTGTGAAGGGGTTGGGCATCGCCATCAAAGAGGCCATAGCGGGGAGGTCCGTGGTGGGGAACCCTTTAGCCTGGGTCTTACTGCTCGGGCTGGTGGCCTGCGTCTCCACTCAGATCAACTACCTGAACAAGGCTCTGGATATCTTCAACACCTCCCTGGTCACACCCATCTACTACGTGTTCTTCACCACCTCAGTCCTCTCCTGCTCTGCCATCCTCTTCAAGGAGTGGGAGCACATGGCTACTGCTGATGTTATCGGGACTCTGAGTGGGTTCCTGACCATTATAGTTGGTATCTTTCTGCTCCATGCCTTTAAGGACCTTAGTGTGAGCCTGTCCACGCTGGCGGTGTCCATCAGGAAGGACGAGAGGCCCGGGCCGGCAGCTAACGGAGTGGCAACACACGGCAGCTACGAACTGCTGCGCAATGACTCCACAGACATGAACCTGGAGGAGAGGGAGGTGGGCCTGCCATTTGACAGCCTGTCCAGGAGGAATGGTGATATGACAGCCTCTTAGGGGAACTAGCTGGCGGTCTGGTGTAGTTCTACTGACTAGGACCATGACATTGGTGTGAATGTTTGGAGACACTTGACTCTAGGAAAGAACAGAAACCCTGTGACATGGATGGACCAACTGATTGTATTTCCCTGGATATCTTGACTACGTGGACGGAGCTCCATAGAGCGGTCAATGTTTAACCAGCCACTGAGTGTCTACAAATTAAAATATCCTTATTCAACCCCTGTGGAGATCCCACGTCTTTGTCTGGTCAATATGACACTTGAAAATCACCATTAACCTGTTGTTGTTGTATTGTTTGCGGGAAAAAAAAATGTTCTCAAGAACAAGCAGAGATTTGTTATATATTTATTGACTTAAAAATGATTCCAAAAAGGCACAGTGAATAAATGATTATCATTAAGAACTTGGTTTCCTTTAAGCTGCTGATGTTTAACCAATCAGACTACTTCTCATTGACTACAGGCTACTGTTCACCAATTACATCCCACCACCACAAACCCCTTAAATAATCATTTGATAGTTTAAATGCTCCATAAAACAGAAGAGTTTAGAATGAGAACGGCTGTTAAGATCATAAGGCACAATTGGGCACAAACCGTTGTCAAGGTAGTTAGACCTCACGCCTTGTTCACACTGGCAGTTTGAAGTGATCTGCTTCCTGCCGTCTGAACAGCCAAAAAACACACGGAAGCAGACTTTTCAAGCCACATTTGTAGGGGACTTGCCTGAACGGTCAAATCTGATTTCCCCAACATATCTTGTTGCTTGCTAGCTACTCTGACAGTTTGACAAAAACTAACTAGCGTGTTATTTAGAAACGAATGTGTGATTGTGCTAGAAAGCCCAACGGCTAGCTAGTTGACTGCTGTGGCCTTCGAGGCAGGGGTGTCAAACTCACCACCACCACTGTGCACACACCTGTTGTTACTATGACAACCAGCGTAGCGATGTCAGCTGTCTGAACACACATCTAGTTTGAACATTAAGGCAATAAGTGTGAACAAGGCTTTAGTCTCGCTGCTGCTTAAAAACCTAAAAGGTGGAAGAAGCAGATTAAGGAATATTGTGTCTAGTCTGATGGCTTACGTTCCAAAAGGCACCCTATTCCCTATGTAGTGCCGTTTATATAAAGTAGTGTCCTATATAGGGCATAGGGTGCCATTTCAGACACATCCTTTGTGTCTAGTCTGACATGGGATGGTACTATAGGAAACGTGCACCGGTCAATCTCAGTTGCTGGCCAGGGATTGGTGGATAGGAGGCTGGAAACACCGGACGTGCTCCACTGGCATGTTCTCGCCATCGCCCGACTTCAGGTACTTGTTCAGGATGGCAAAGATCTCATCGTTGAGGACCTGGAACTTGCGGATTCTGTCCACCATCTTTTTAAGAGGCTGAGGAAGGAGAGGGAAAGTGATCATTGATCTAGAAGACAGAGGTGGATACCAAAAATACCCAAAAGCATGACCCCTTCAAAGTCTAAAATGTGTCCATGGTCATACTGACAACTTATCCAATGACAAATGTTAGTTCTCGTTGCAAAACCTTTTTGCTACGGTTTGCACTAATGAACACGTTTGGGATCTGAAGGTTCTAGTGTCGCTGACCCCTGACCTTCCACTCACCACACTCTTGATGATCTCATCCTTTCCATCGTGTTTCTGCACCTTCAGCAGGTGATAGCTGAAGTCCAGGATGTCAAAGCGTCTCTGTTGACCCAGTAGGGAGATGATCATACACCCAGCCCAGTGGAGACCGTCCCCGAAACACTGCCTGGAAAATACAACACAGGTTATACACCCAGCCCAGTGGAGACCGTCCCCGAAACACTGCCTAGAAAATACAACACAGGTTATACACCCAGCCCAGTGGAGACCGTCCCCGAAACACTGCCTGGAAAATACAACACAGGTTATACACCCAGCCCAGTGGAGACCGTCCCCGAAACACTGCCTAGAAAATACAACACAGGTTATATACCCAGCCCAGTGGAGACTGTCTCCGAAACACAGGTTATATACCCAGCCCAGTGGAGACCGTCCCCGAAACACTGCCTGGAAAATACAACACAGGTTATACACCCAGCCCAGTGGAGACCGTCCCCGAAACACAGGTTATATACCCAGCCCAGTGGAGACCGTCCCCGAAACACTGCCTAGAAAATACAACACAGGTTATACACCCAGCCCAGTGGAGACCGTCCCCGAAACACAGGTTATACACCCAGCCCAGTGGAGACCGTCCCCGACACACAGGTTATACACCCAAGCCCAGTGGAGACCGTCCCCGAAACACAGGTTATATACCCAGCCCAGTGGAGACCGTCCCCGAAACACAGGTTATATACCCAGCCCAGTGGAGACCGTCCCCGAAACACAGGTTATATACCCAGCCCAGTGGAGACCGTCCCCGAAACACAGGTTATATACCCAGCCCAGTGGAGACCGTACAGAGCAGTGTAAACCCCTCAGAGATCACCCCCCCTTCTATACAGAGCAGAGATCCCCCCTCTATACAGAGCAGAATAAACCCCCTCTATACAGAGCAGAATAAACCCCCCTCTATACAGAGCAGAATAAACCCCCCTCTATACAGAGCAGAGTTAACCCCTCTATACAGAGCAGAGACCCCCCCCCCTCTATACAGAGCAGAGTTAACCCCTCAGAGATACCCCCTCTATACAGAGCAGAGTTAACCCCTCTATACAGAGCAGAGATCCCCCCCCTCTATACAGAGCAGAGTAAACCCCTCAGAGATCCCCCGCCTCTATACAGAGCAGAGATCCCCCCTCTATACAGAGCAGAGTAAACCCCTCAGAGATCCCCCTCTATACAGAGCAGAGTTAACCCCTCTATACAGAGCAGAGATCCCCCCTCTATACAGAGCAGAGTAAACCCCTCAGAGATCCCCCTCTATACAGAGCAGAGTTAACCCCTCTATACAGAGCAGAGATCCCCCTCTATACAGAGCAGAGTAAACCCCCTCTATACAGAGCAGAGTAAACCCCCCTCTATACAGAGCAGAGTAAACCCCCTCTATACAGAGCAGAGTAAACCCCCTCTATACAGAGCAGAGTAAACCCCCTCTATACAGAGCAGAGTAAACCCCCTCTATACAGAGCAGAGTAAACCCCCTCTATACAGAGCAGAGTAAACCCCCTCTATACAGAACAGAGTAAACCCCCTCTATACAGAGCAGAGTAAACCCCCTCTATACAGAACAGAGTAAACCCCCTCTATACAGAGCAGAGTAAACCCCTCAGGGATCCTTCTAGACCGATGCTGTGTCACTACTCACTCCACGGTGAACTCGTGTGCTCCTACAGGGATGCAGTAAACAAACTGCATGGCGCTCCACAGCCGGTGAAACTCCACACACTCGTCCACGTGCATCACGCCGTTGCTGGGCAACGGGCCGTGCCAGATGGGGTCGTCCAGGAAACCGCGGACGCGAGTCAGGATGACCTCGAACATGGACAGGCCACAGCACAGACGCTCTTTGGTCAGCAGGTCACCTTCACGAGCTATGGCTATTTGCTACAGGGGGGAGTGAGACGGAGGAAGATGAGGGAGGGAGACGGAGGAAGAGGAGGGAGGGAGACGGAGGAAGAGGGTAGAGATGCGATTCCGTGTACAGCCACAGAAGTATGGGGCAGTACTGGTGTTCACTAAGGCAGTGTGATGGTACCTGTGGGGTTCACTAAGGCAGTGTGATGGTACCTGTGGGGTTCACTAAGGCAGTGTGATGGTACCTGTGGGGTTCACTAAGGCAGTGTGATGGTACCTGTGGGGTTCACTAAGGCAGTGTGATGGTACCTGTGGGGTTCACTAAGGCAGTGTGATGGTACCTGTGGGGTTCCCAGGGCTGGTGTTTACTAAGGCAGTGTGATGGTACCTGTGGGGTTCACTAAGGCAGTGTGATGGTACCTGTGGGGTTCACTAAGGCAGTGTGATGGTACCTCCTGTGGGGTTCACTAAGGCAGTGTGATGGTACCTGTGGGGTTCACTAAGGCAGTGTGATGGTACCTCCTGTGGGGTTCACTAAGGCAGTGTGATGGTACCTCCTGTGGGGTTCACTAAGGCAGTGTGATGGTACCTCCTGTGGGGTTCACTAAGGCAGTGTGATGGTACCTCCTGTGGGGTTCACTAAGGCAGTGTGATGGTACCTGTGGGGTTCCCAGGGCTGGTGTTCACTAAGGCAGTGTGATGGTACCTCCTGTGGGGTTCACTAAGGCAGTGTGATGGTACCTCCTGTGGGGTTCACTAAGGCAGTGTGATGGTACCTGTGGGGTTCCCAGGGCTGGTGTTTACTAAGGCAGTGTGATGGTACCTCCTGTGGGGTTCCCAGGGCTGGTGTTTACTAAGGCAGTGTGATGGTACCTGTGGGGTTCACTAAGGCAGTGTGATGGTACCTCCTGTGGGGTTCACTAAGGCAGTGTGATGGTACCTGTGGGGTTCACTAAGGCAGTGTGATGGTACCTCCTGTGGGGTTCACTAAGGCAGTGTGATGGTACCTCCTGTGGGGTTCCCAGGGCTGGTGTTTACTAAGGCAGTGTGATGGTACCTGTGGGGTTCACTAAGGCAGTGTGATGGTACCTCCTGTGGGGTTCACTAAGGCAGTGTGATGGTACCTCCTGTGGGGTTCCCAGGGCTGGTGTTCACTAAGGCAGTGTGATGGTACCTCCTGTGGGGTTCACTAAGGCAGTGTGATGGTACCTCCTGTGGGGTTCACTAAGGCAGTGTGATGGTACCTCCTGTGGGGTTCCCAGGGCTGGTGTTTACTAAGGCAGTGTGATGGTACCTGTGGGGTTCAATAAGGCAGTGTGATGGTACCTGTGGGGTTCCCAGGGCTGGTGTTTACTAAGGCAGTGTGATGATACCTGTGGGGTTCACTAAGGCAGTGTGATGGTTCCCAGGGCTGGTGTTTACTAAGGCAGTGTGATGGTACCTGTGGGGTTTACTAAGGCAGTGTGATGGTACCTGTGGGGTTCACTAAGGCAGTGTGATGGTACCTGTGGGGTTCACTAAGGCAGTGTGATGGTACCTGTGGGGTTCACTAAGGCAGTGTGATGGTACCTGTGGGGTTCACTAAGGCAGTGTGATGGTACCTGTGGGGTTCCCAGGGCTGGTGTTTACTAAGGCAGTGTGATGGTACCTCCTGTGGGGTTCACTAAGGCAGTGTGATGGTACCTGTGGGGTTCACTAAGGCAGTGTGATGGTACCTGTGGGGTTCACTAAGGCAGTGTGATGGTACCTGTGGGGTTCACTAAGGCAGTGTGATGGTACCTGTGGGGTTCCCAGTGCTGGTGTTTACTAAGGCAGTGTGATGGTACCTGTGGGGTTCCCAGGCGTTCTATCAGAGGAACCAGGTGCAGGGCTGTGTACTTAGCCTCCAGGCGTTTCATCTTGGCATCAAGACGCTCACCCTCTGAGAAGAGACAAGAGATCCATTCAGACAGAATGACACATGCACCACTCAGACAGACCGTAGTGATCCACTCAGACAGACAGTAGTGATCCACTCAGACAGACAGTAGTGATCCACTCAGACAGACAGTAGTGATCCACTCAGACAGACAGTAGTGATCCACTCAGACAGACAGTAGTGATCCACTCAGACAGACAGTAGTGATCCACTCAGACAGACAGTAGTGATCCACTCAGACAGACAGTAGTGATCCACTCAGACAGACAGTAGTGATCCACTCAGACAGACAGTAGTGATCCACTCAGACAGACAGTAGTGATCCACTCAGACTGACAGTAGTGATCCACTCAGACTGACAGTAGTGATCCACTCAGACAGACAGTAGTGATCCACTCAGACAGACAGTAGTGATCCACTCAGACTGACACATGCACTAGTCTGACACTAACACACAGCACAGAACAAATAAAGACATTATTACCTTTGACATGGACCCTGGGCAGAATGTTCTGGAACGGTGCGGCATGAAGCAGGTCACAAACTTCCTCCTGCGACTGAGAGGAAACACATATCATCACAGCTAGTGCCTTCAGAAAGTATTCACACAAAAGGACATTCTCCACGTTGTGTTACAGCCTGAATTTAAAATGGATTACATTGAGATTGTGTCAGTGGCCTACACACAATACCCCATCATGTCAAAGTGAAATTATGTTTAGACATTTTTATAAATGAAAGCGGCAATGTCCCTGATTAAAAGCTGCAATGTCCCTGATTAAAAGCGGCAATGTCCCTGATTAAAAGCTGCAATGTCCCTGATTAAAAGCGGCAATGTCCCTGATTAAAAGCGGCAATGTCCCTGATTAAAAGCGGCAATGTCCCTGATTAAAAGCTGCAATGTCCCTGATTAAAAGCTGCAATGTCCCTGATTAAAAGCGGCAATGTCCCTGATTAAAAGCTGCAATGTCCCTGATTAAAAGTTGCAATGTCCCTGATTAAAAGCTGCAATGTCCCTGATTAAAAGCTGCAATGTCGTTGAGTCAATAAGAATTCAACCCCTTTGTTATGTCATGCCCAAATAAGTTCAGTAGTAAAATAACAAGTTGCACGGATGCACTCTGTATGAAATAGTCTTTAGAAAGCCAGTATGAGGGTTAGCTCTCAGGCTAGAATGAAAGGCGGCCGGTATGAGGGTTAGCTCTCAGGCTAATATGAAAGGCAGCCAGTATGAGGGTTAGCTCTCAGGCTAGTATGAAAGGCAGCCAGTATGAGGGTTAGCTCTCAGGCTAGTATGAAAGGCGGCCGGTATGAGGGTTAGCTCTCAGGCTAGTATGAAAGGTGGCCGGTATGAGGGTTAGCTCTCAGGCTAGTATGAAAGGCGGCCGGTATGAGGGGTAGCTCTCAGGCTAGAATGAAAGGTGGCCGGTATGAGGGTTAGCTCTCAGGCTAATATGAAAAGTGGCCGGTATGAGGGTTAGCTCTCAGGCTAGTATGAAAGGCAGCCAGTATGAGGGTTAGCTCTCAGGCTAGTATGGAAGGCGGCTGGTGGAAGCCAGTATGAGGATTAGGTCTCATGCAAGTATGAAAGGTGGCCGGTATGAGGGTTAGCTCTCAGGCTAGTATGAAAGGCGGCCAGTATGAGGGTTAGCTCTCAGGCTAGTATGAAAGGTGGCCGGTATGAGGGTTAGCTCTCAGGCTAGTATGAAAGGTGGCCAGTATTTGGGAGAGAAAATATCTATAGACTTCCAAAAGTACTCGCACTAAAAACCATGAAGAGTATTAACCCAAGGAGGCGGAGATGCAAAAATAATATCATTCACGTTTAAAAGAATATCATTAATTTAATCCATGCTCAAAAGAGTAGAACAAATTCAAGTGCAAGGTGGTAATACAACTATAGGTTAGTTTCAGCCTTAGTTAACTGCCTTGTTCAGGGAAACAGTGGGTTATTACTGCCTTGTTCAGGGGAACAGTGGGTTATTACTGCCTTGTTCAGGGGAACAGTGGGTTATTACTGCCTTGTTCAGGGGAACAGTGGGTTATTACTGCCTTGTTCAGGGGAACAGTGGGTTATTACTGCCTTGTTCAGGGGAACAGTGGGTTATTACTGCCTTGTTCAGGGGAACAGTGGGTTATTACTGCCTTGTTCAGGGGAACAGTGGGTTATTACTGCCTTGTTCAGGGGAACAGTGGGTTATTACTGCCTTGTTCAGGGGAACAGTGGGTTAACTGCCTTGTTCAGGGGAACAGTGGGTTATTACTGCCTTGTTCAGGGGAACAGTGGGTTATTACTGCCTTGTTCAGGGGAACAGTGGGTTAACTGCCTTGTTCAGGGGAACAGTGGGTTAACTGCCTTGTTCAGGGGAACAGTGGGTTAACTGCCTTGTTCAGGGGAACAGTGGGTTAACTGCCTTGTTCAGGGGAACAGTGGGTTAACTGCCTTGTCAGCTAGGGGTTCCAGTTACTAGTCCAACGCACTAACCACGAGGCCGCCCGCCGTCCCCCCCAAAAAACACGTGTTCACTTTTTCATTATGGGGTTTTGTGTGTAGATGAGTGAGATGTTTTTATTTATTCCGGCTCTATAAGTCAGGCGGTCGGAATACCTTCTGAAGACAACATCTAGCCCAGCGAAGAAGAATGGCTGCCAATCAGTTTTATCAAATCACTGACAAGGTGGCGCTGTGGTTGAAGTTCTTACCAGGCTCTGTTCGCTGAGCAGACAGAAGAGGAGAGCATTGCCGACTTCTCTGAGGTTCTGGAAACAGACCGTCTTCAACTCGGCGTACTCCACTATGTCCTTCAGCTGGTGGTGGAAAAACTCCAGGATACCTGGCAGGGAGGAGAGGCGGATATTGTTAGGTTAGATTACTTGTTAGATGTTACTGCACGGTCGGAACTAGAAGCACAAGCATTTCGATACTCGCATTAACATCTGCTAACCATGTGTATGTGACCATTAACATCTGCTAACCATGTGTATGAGGACCAATAACATCTGCTAACCATGTGTACGTGACCAATAACATCTGCTAACCATGTGTATGAGGACCAATAACATCTGCTAACCATGTGTATGAGGACCAATAACATCTGCTAACCATGTGTATGTGACCATTAACATCTGCTAACCATGTGTCTGAGGACCAATAACATCAGCGAAACAGCTAGCTACTGTCGTCTACTTTGCCTCGCTAAAACCTTTAATTCCATAACGACATGTCAAGACCATGAAGAAAGCTCCCTCATGACTCACCCGGCGAGCCGTACTCGTGGCGAGGGAGACGGCAGATCTTAGGCATCACCTCCATCAGGGTCTTCACATACTGAATGATGGTGCCCTGGAGCTGAGGGGGGGGGGGGGGGGGTGTTAATAACATACTGCATGATGGTGCCCTGGAGCTGAGGGGGGGTTAATAACATACTGCATGATGGTGCCCTGGAGCTGAGGGGGGGGGGGTGTTAATAACATACTGCATGATGGTGCCCTGGAGCTGAGGGGGGTTAATAACATACTGAATGATGGTGCCCTGGAGCTGAGGGGGGTTAATAACATACTGCATGATGGTGCCCTGGAGGGGGATGATGGTGCCCTGGAGCTGAGGGGGGGGGTTAATAACATACTGCATGATGGTGCCCTGGAGCTGAGGGGGGTTAATAACATACTGCATGATGGTGCCCTGGAGCTGAAGGGGGGTGTTAATAACATACTGCATGATGGTGCCCTGGAGCTGAGCCCTGGAGCTGAACATACTGCATGATGGTGGAGCTGTTAATAACATACTGCATGATGGTGCCCTGGAGCTGCATGATGGTGCCCTGGAGCTGTTAATAACATACTGCATGATGGTGCCCTGGAGCTGAGGGGGGGTTAATAACATACTGCATGATGGTGCCCTGGAGCTGAGGGGGGGTTAATAACATACTGCATGATGGTGCCCTGGAGCTGAGGGGGGTAACATAATAACATACTGCATGATGGTGCCCTGGAGCTGAGGGGGGTTAATAACATACTGCATGATGGTGCCCTGGAGCTGAGGGGGGTTAATAACATACTGCATGATGGTGCCCTGGAGCTGAGGGGGGTTAATAACATACTGCATGATGGTGCCCTGGAGCTGAGGAGGGGGGTTAATAACATACTGCATGATGGTGCCCTGGAGCTGAGGGGGGGGGGTTAATAACATACTGCATGATGGTGCCCTGGAGCTGAGGGGGGTTAATAACATACTGCATGATGGTGCCCTGGAGCTGAGGGGGGTTAATAACATACTGCATGATGGTGCCCTGGAGCTGAGGGGGGTTAATAACATACTGCATGATGGTGCCCTGGGGGGTTAATAACATACTGCATGATGGTGCCCTGGAGCTGAGCTGAGGGGGAGGGGGTTAATAACATACTGCATGATGGTGCCCTGGAGCTGAGGGGGTTAATAACATACTGCATGATGGTGCCCTGGAGCTGAGGGGGGGGGGGGTTAATAACATACTGCATGATGGTGCCCTGGAGCTGAGGGGTGGG
This sequence comes from Oncorhynchus gorbuscha, assembly GCF_021184085.1. Lineage (NCBI taxonomy): Eukaryota > Metazoa > Chordata > Actinopteri > Salmoniformes > Salmonidae > Oncorhynchus > Oncorhynchus gorbuscha. Next base: position 1,130,414 of record NC_060187.1, on the reverse strand, counting down.
GGTTAATAACATACTGCATGATGGTGCCCTGGAGCTGAGGGGAGGGGGGGGTTAATAACATACTGCATGATGGTGCCCTGGAGCTGAGGGGGGGGTAAATAACATGCTGCATGATGGTGCCCTGGAGCTGAGGGGGTGGGGGTTAATAACATACTGCATGATGGTGCCCTGGAGCTGAGGGGGGGGTTAATAACATACTGCATGATGGTGCCCTGGAGCTGAGGGTTAATAACATACTGCATGATGGTATGAAATGCTCACTCTCCCACACCCTCCATCCCACCCCACCTTCTCCATTCTAACCCCTCCTCCATTCTACCCCTCCACCATCCCACCCCTCCTCCATTCTACCCCTCCTCCATTCTACCACCCCTCCACCCCTCCTCCATTCTACCACCCCCTCCACCATCCCACCCCTCCACCATCCCACCCCTCCTCCATTCTACCACCCCATCTCTCCACCATCCCCCCACCATTCCACCACTCCTCAATCCCACCCCCACCCCTTCCACCACCCCTCTCCTTTCTCACCAGGCTCTTGACCACTTTGAGCAGTTCCTCCATGACCACAGCGATGCCCTGGTACCCCAGTAGACGACACATGGCCTTGATGTGAGGAGGACCAACAAAGTGTCTGTAGAAACCAAAGATACTGCTGTACGCCAGGTTCAGAGCCTGTAGAGAGGTAGAGGGAGACACAAAGTTAAGGGCCTGTAGAAACCAAATATACTGCTGTATGCCAGGTTCAGAGCCTGTAGAGAGGTAGAGGGAGACAGGAAGTTAAGGGCCTGTAGAGAGGGGAGAGGTAGAGGGAGACAATAAGTTAAGGGCCTGTGGAGAGGTAGAGGGAGACAGGAAGTTAAGGGCCTGTGGAGAGGTAGAAGGAGACAGGAAGTTAAGGGCCTGTAGAGAGGGGAGAGGTAGAGGGAGACAGGAAGTTAAGGGCCTGTGGAGAGGGGAGAGGTAGAGGGAGACAAGAAGTTAAGGGCCTGTAGAGAGGTAGGACCTTGTGAAGATGTTGGAGGAAACCGGTTCAAAAGTATCTATATCCACAGTAAAACAAGTCCTATATCGACATAACCTGAAAGGCCTTTCAGCAAGAAGGAAGTGGTCTAGGGCACCGCATTGCAGTGGTAGCTGTGCCACCAGAGACTCTGGGTTCACACCCAGGCTCTGGCATTGTTTTATGTCGTCTGATACCAGATAAACCAATAGCAGACGTTTGATGTTCTATGTCTGTTTGGCTGAAACATAATAAGTGTGTGAACGGAGAGAGTTTGATTTCAGGTCGTTTTACAGGGAGTTAGGGGTCAGGGATTAGGGTTGTACTGACCTTTGACCCATACAGGTACTGGGTAGGGTTATACTGACCTTTGACCCATACAGGTACTGGGGCTGGGTAGGGTTATACTGACCTTTGACCTGTACTGTGGCTGGGTAGGGTTGTACTGACCTTTGACCCGTACAGGTACTGGGGCTGGGTAGGGTTGTACTGACCTTTGACCCGTACTGGGGCTGGGTAGGGTTGTACTGACCTTTGACCCGTACAGGTACTGGGGCTGGGTAGGGTTGTACTGACCTTTGACCCGTACAGGTACTGGGGCTGGGTAGGGTTGCACTGACCTTTGACCCGTACAGGTACTGGGGCTGGGCGTTGGGTGGCTTGTCCCTCTGGAACTCCTGTGAGAACGGCAGGACCGTGCGAACGAACCTAGAGAGAGGGATTGGTTGTTTAGCTGTGATGGAAACAGGAAGTTTTGATGTCATTTTATAAATGCTGACAGGAAGTTTGTTAGACATGGTGTGATCTTTTTGTCTTGGTAAAATTATTCATGAGGGAAATGGCAGGTGAAATGTGGAGTCCCGCGATGATATGGTGTGTGGTCTTCTCACTACAACTCAGGGAACTATACTGATATGGTGTGTGGTCTTCTCACTACAACTCAGGGAACTATACTGATATGGTGTGTGGTCTTCTCACTACAACTCAGGGAACTATGCTGATATGGTGTGTGGTCTTCTCACTACAACTCAGGGAACTATACTGATATGGTGTGTGGTCTTCTCACTACAACTCAGGGAACTATACTGATATGGTGTGTGGTCTTCTCACTACAACTCAGGGAACTATACTGATATGGTGTGTGGTCTTCTCACTACAACTCAGGGAACTATACTGATATGGTGTGTGGTCTTCTCACTACAACTCAGGGAACTATGCTGATATGGTGTGTGGTCTTCTCACTACAACTCAGGGAACTATACTGATATGGTGTGTGGTCTTCTCACTACAACTCAGGGAACTATGCTGATATGGTGTGTGTAGTCTTCTCACTACAACTAGTTTACAGTTTATTAGGATACAAATGAAACTAGTGACGAACTTCACAAGGTGGTGAACGTGCACGTTGATCTTGATGATCCTTTCCAATAAATATTGAGGTTCTGGTGACACGAGGATCCATAATAATGTCATCATGTAGACTACTAGCCTGTCCACACTGTGTCTGGGAGCTGTTGGCTAGAGAGCACGTACCAAGACCAGAGTCGGCACATTTTCTATTTACCGCAGCGGTTCAGTTGAAAATGGATGGAAACACATTGAATTTGATATGTTTATTAGAAAACTGAAGTGCACTGTCATCACGCCCTGACTTGTATCTGCAACAAGCCCGAGCGGCACTACAGACCCGGGTTTGATCCCGGACTGTGTGGAAGCTGACCGCGACCGGGAGACCCATGAGGCGGCGCACAATTGGCCCAGCGTCATCCGGGTTAGGGGAGGGTTTGGCCCAGCGTCGTCCGGGTTAGGGGAGGGTTTGGCCCAGGTTAGGGGAGGGTTTGACCCAGCGTCGTCCGGGTTAGGGGAGGGTTTGGCCCAGCGTCGTCCGGGTTAGGGGAGGGTTTGGCCCAGCGTCGTCCGGGTTAGGGGAGGGTTTGGCCCAGCGTCGTCCGGGTTAGGGGAGGGTTTGGCCCAGCGTCGTCCGGGTTAGGGGAGGGTTTGGCCCAGCGTCGTCCGGGTTAGGGGAGGGTTTGGCCCAGCGTCGTCCGGGTTAGGGGAGGGTTTGGCCCAGCGTCGTCCGGGTTAGGGGAGGGTTTGGCCGGCAGGGATTTCCTTGTCCCATCGCTCTCTAGCGTCTCCTTGTGGCGGGCCGGGCGCAGTGCACGCTGACACGGTCGCCAGGTGTACGATGTTTCCTCCGACACATTGGCGTGGCTTCCGGGTTAAATGGGCAATGTGTCAAGAAGCAGTGCGGTTGTGTTTTGGAGGACGCACAGCTATCGGCCTTTGCCTCTCCCGAGTCCGTACGGGAGTTGTAGCGATGGGGCAAGACTGTAACTACCAATTGGATATCTCGAAATTGGGGAGAAAAAGGGGTCAAATAAAATGAAAGTCAGTTTGGTGGCAACACCACTGGTGGAGAAATGCTCATATCTCCCTTAATGTGGATTTTAGAATATTTTTATGAAAATCTGTCGCCATGGAAACAAGTCCACCTGATCTCTCATCAGCAGTAGTATTACAGTGTGACTGACTGCCTCGTGCTCAGATATGTAATGAAGCTTGTGCCAGTGTTCATAACCAGCCCTCTGAGGGAAACAAGGGCAGGTGGAAAGCTCATAATGTCACCGTTTAGGAAATGAGAAAAGATGTGTTAAACCGAGCTCTCTGAATGGCCTTAATTCCTGTTACACCACTGGTCTGTCTGTCTGTCTGTCTGTACGCGCGCACGCACACGCACACATACACACACACACACACACACCAATACACACACACACACACACAGTTGTTTTACTTGCTGGTGGAGCCATTGTAACAGTGTGTGTGTGTAGTAGTAGTAATTGTAGTAGTGTGTATTTGTAGCAGTAGTGTGTAGTTGTAGGAGTGTAGTAATAGTAGTGTGTAATTGTAGTAGTAGTGTGTAGTTGTAGTAATAGTAGTGTATAGTTATAGTAGTGTATAGTTGTAGGAGCAGCGTGTAGTAGTGTTTAGTTGTTACCTGTTAGGAGATCCTTTGTAGCAGTAGTTGTAGCAGTAGTTGTGTGTAGTTGTGTTACCTGTTAGTAGATCCCTTGTAGCAGTAGTTGTGTGTAGTTGTAGCAGTAGTTGTGTGTAGTTGTAGCAGTAGTTGTGTGTAGTTGTAGCAGTAGTTGTGTGTAGTTGTGTTACTTGTTAGTAGATCCTTTGTAGCAGTAGTTGTGTGTAGTTGTAGCAGTAGTTGTGTGTAGTTGTGTTACCTGTTAGTAGATCCCTTGTAGCAGTAGTTGTGTGTAGTTGTGTTACCTGTTAGTAGATCCCTTGTAGCAGTAGTTGTGTGTAGTTGTAGCAGTAGTTGTGTGTAGTTGTAGCAGTAGTTGTGTGTAGTTGTGTTACCTGTTAGTAGATCCGTTGTAGCAGTAGTTTGGGAGGAAATCGTAGTTGAGTTCCCAGAAGACATGGAGTGTGATGCGTCCGTAGGGGGCGGAGACATTGTGATTGGCCTCCCGGAACATGGCGTCCATACTGTCCAGCGTCAGGAACTTAGACAGCAGCTTGTGGGTCATACGGTTGATGTTCATCAGACCTTCTAGTTCCTGTTACAAGGAGGAGAAGAAGACAGCTTGTGGTTCATACGGTTGATGTTCATCAGACCTTCTAGTTCCTGTTACAAGGAGGAGGAGAAGACAGCTTGTGGGTCATACGGTTGATGTTCATCCTGACCCCTCCTGTTTCAGCCTCCAGTATTTATGCTGCAGTAGTTTATGTGTCGGGGGGCCAGGGTCAGTTTGTTATATCTGGAATACTTCTCCTGTCCTATCCAGTGTCCTGTGTGAATTTAAGTGTGCTCTCTCTAATTCTCTCCTTTCTCTCTCTCAGAGGACCTGAGCCCTAGGACCATGCCCCAGGACTACCGGACATGATGACTCCTTGCTGTCCCCAGTCCACCTGGCCGTGCTGCTGCTCCAGTTTCAACTGTTCTGCCTGTGATTATTATTATTGGACCATGCTGGTCATTTATGAACATTTGAACATCTTGGCCATGTTCTGTTATAATCTCCACCCGGCACAGCCAGAAGAGGACTGGCCACCCCACATAGCCTGGTTCCTCTCTAGGTTTCTTCCTAGGTTTTGGCCTTTCTAGGGAGTTTTTCCTAGCCACCATGCTTCTACACCTGCATTGCTTGCTGTTTGGGGTTTTAGGCTGGGTTTCTGTGCAGCACTTTGAGATATCAGCTGATGTACGAAGGGCTATATAAATAAGTGTGATTTGATCAGACCTTCTAGTTCCCGTTACAGTGAAAACAGTGACACACTTAAAGCAGGTCGTACCACGATGGATGTGAGGTCCTCGCTCTCAAAGCGGTTGATGGCCAGCTCCAGAGACTTGTAGAGAGCAGCAGACACTCTCTGGGTGATCAGACGGTTCAGGTCTATGGAACGACCCAGCAGCTAGAGAGAGGAGAGGGACCAACATGAGACACAACCCAGACAGACAAGGACTACATGAAGTAAAGAGAGAGGCAACACTGGGATGGGGAGTAGTGGGGGGAGTAGTGGGTTGAGTAGTGGGTTGAGTAGTGGGGGAGTAGTGGGTGGAGTAGTGGGGGGAGTAGTGGGTTGAGTAGTGGGTTGAGTAGTGGGGGAGTAGTGGTTGAGTAGTGGTTGAGTAGTGGGGGAGTAGTGGGGGGAGTAGTGGGGGGAGTAGTGGGTTGAGTAGTGGGGGAGTAGTGGGTTGAGTAGTGGGTTGAGTAGTGGGGGAGTAGTGGGGGAGTAGTGGGTTGAGTAGTGGGTTGAGTAGTGGGGGAGTAGTGGTTGAGTAGTGGTTGAGTAGTGGGGGGAGTAGTGGGGGAGTAGTGGGTTGAGTAGTGGGGGAGTAGTGGGGGGAGTAGTGGGGGGAGTAGTGGGTTGAGTAGTGGGGGAGTAGTGGGTTGAGTAGTGGGGGAGTAGTGGGGGAGTAGTGGGGGAGTAGTGGGTGGAGTAGTGGGTGGAGTAGTGGGCGGAGTAGTGGGCGGAGTAGTGGGTTGAGTAGTGGGTTGAGTAGTGGGGGAGTAGTGGGGGAGTAGTGGGGGAGTAGTGGGGGGAGTAGTGGGAGGAGTAGTGGGGGGAGTAATGGGAGGAGTATCCTTTCACTCCCTCTCTCCTCAGAAGCAGGCACACGTGAGGCGAGTGACTAGAACCAGTTTCAGCTGTTGGTTTTATTGAGTTGTCATTGGCTGACACAGTTCTCATCACTTCACACATTAACAGAGGAGCGGTCTAGGCGGTAAATCTAAGACCCGTAGCAATTATATCAGAACCCAGATACATTATGAAAATAAATCTGAATCTGGGACCTGGACCCGCTTGGATCTCGGAATTTCGGGTCTGTTGCACCCGTGAATACCTCTAGTTGGAGGGTTAGGGGTCAGAGGTCATCTGGACGTGGTGTTTTAGCAGTCTCGAAGGCAGTTCGAGGGTTAGGGGTCAGATGGTTACCTGGACTTGCCAATTATTCAGCCTGGGTCTAGTAGTGGTTGGAGGGTTAGAGAGTCAGAGGTAAAGGTACATGGCGTTGTTTCAGCAGGGTCTCGTAGCAGTTGGAGGGGTAGGGTTAGGGGTCAGGGGGTTACCTGAACGTGGCATTGTTTCAGCAGGGTCTCGTAGCAGTTGGAGGGTTAGGGGTCAGAGGTCAGGGGGTTACCTGAACGTGGCGTTGTTTCAACAGGGTCTAGCAGCGGTTGGAGGGTTAGGGGGTCAGAGGTCAAGGTACGTGGTGTTGTTTCAACAGGGTCTCGTAGCAGTTGGAGGGGTAGGGTTAGGGGTCAGGGGGTTACCTGAACGTGGCGTTGTTTCAGCAGGGTCTCGTAGCAGTTGGAGGGTTAGGGGTCAGAGGTCAGGGGGTTACCTGAAAGTGGCGTTGTTTCAACAGGGTCTCGTAGCGGTTGGAGGGTTATGGGGTCAGAGGTCAGGGGGTTACCTGAACGTGGCGTTGTTTCAACAGGGTCTCGTAGCGGTTGGAGGGGTAGGGGTCAGAGGTCAGGAGGTTACCTGAACGTGGCGTTGTTTCAACAGGGTCTCGTAGCGGTTGGACGGTTAGGGGGTCAGAGGTCAGGAGGTTACCTGAACGTGGCGTTGTTTCAGCAGGGTCTCGTAGCGGTTGGACGCGGGCCAGGGGATGTTGGCTCCCTGGTTCTTACAGTCCGCTCTCAGACGCTTGTCCAGCAGCAGACTGAGGAGAAGAGAAAGACCATATAAACAATAAGACAACCAGAGAGAGACCCCACTTTAGACGAGTTAAACACGCTGGGCAGAAGGGTACAGAGGTCAAAGGGCAATCTCCTATAAACAGCTGAGAGATAGGGGTGGAGAAACACAACCACTCACCAACACCTCTGGAAGTTTGGCCAAAAATAAGTCATCACGAGAACAAAAAAGAAGTCTGTGTCTGTAGGGTGTCGGAAACACCAAGCCTCACATACAGACCATTTCAGAAGGGCCAGTATTGAATGAGAAGGACACACGTAGAAGGGCCAGTATTGAATGAGGAGGACACACGTAGAAGGGCCAGTATTGAATGAGGAGGACACACGTAGAAGGGCCAGTATTGAATGAGGAGGACACACGTAGAAGGGCCAGTATTGAATGAGGAGGACACACGTAGAAGGGCCAGTATTGAATGAGGAGGACACACGTAGAAGGGCCAGTATTGAATGAGGAGGACACACATAGAAGGGCCAGTATTGAATGAGGAGGACACACGTAGAAGGGCCAGTATTGAATGAGGAGGACACACGTAGAAGGGCCAGTATTGAATGAGGAGGACACACGTAGAAGGGCCAGTATTGAATGAGGAGGACACACGTAGAAGGGCCAGTATTGAATGAGGAGGACACACGTAGAAGGGCCAGTATTGAATGAGGAGGACACACGTAGAAGGGCCAGTATTGAATGAGGAGGACACACGTAGAAGGGCCAGTATTGAATGAGGAGGACACATGTAGAAGGGCCAGTATTGAATGAGGAGGACACATGTAGAAGGGCCAGTATTGAATGAGGAGGACACATGTAGAAGGGCCAGTATTGAATGAGGAGGACACATGTAGAAGGGCCAGTATTGAATGAGGAGGACACATGTAGAAGGGCCAGTATTGAATGAGGAGGACACATGTAGAAGGGCCAGTATTGAATGAGGAGGACACATGTAGAAGGGCCAGTATTGAATGAGGAGGACACATGTAGAAGGGCCAGTATTGAATGAGGAGGACACATGTAGAAGGGCCAGTATTGAATGAGGAGGACACATGTAGAAGGGCCAGTATTGAATGAGGAGGACACATAAACACTATCCTAAACAACAGTTGACCAGGGTAGTTAGTGCATAAACACTGTCCTAAACAACAGTTGACCAGGGTAGTTAGTGCATAAACACTGTCCTAAACAATAGTTGACCAGGGTAGTTAGTGCATAAACACTGTCCTAAACAACAGTTGGCCAGGGTAGTTAGTGCATAAACACTGTCCTAAACAACAGTTGACCAGGGTAGTTAGTGCATAAACACTATCCTAAACAACAGTTGACCAGGGTAGTTAGTGCATAAACACTATCCTAAACAACAGTTGACCAGGGTAGTTAGCCCCTTTGATGTTCCACGATATGTACTTCATGCTATTATTTCTGCCACCCGGAACCTCCCCATTACACACCCGTCATTAAGCAAGGAATACCCCAAACCACCAGGGTAACACCAGGGTAACACCAGGGTAACACCAGGCTAACACCAGGCAGGATAACACCAGGGTAACACCAGGCAGGATAACACCAGGGTAACACCAGGCAGGGTAACACCAGGGTAACACCAGGCAGGGTAACACCAGGCAGGGTAACACCAGGCAGGGTAACACCAGGATAACACCAGGATAACACCAGGATAACACCAGGCAGGATAACACCAGGCAGGATAACACCAGGCAGGATAACACCAGGCAGGATAACACCAGGCAGGATAACACCAGGCAGGATAACACCAGGCAGGATAACACCAGGCAGGGTAACACCAGGATAACACCAGGGTAACACCAGGGTAACACCAGGCAGGGTAACACCAGGCAGGGTAACACCAGGCAGGGTAACACCAGGCAGGGTAACACCAGGGTAACACCAGGCAGGGTAACACCAGGGTAACACCAGGCAGGATAACACCAGGGTAACACCAGACAGGATAACACCAGGCTAACACCAGGATAACACCAGGCAGGATAACACCAGGCTAACACCAGGCTAACACCAGGGTAACACCAGGCAGGGTAAAACCAGGGTAACACCAGGCAGGATAACACCAGGGTAACACCAGGCAGGATAACACCAGGGTAACACCAGGCAGGATAACACCAGGGTAACACCAGGCAGGATAACACCAGGATAACACCAGGATAACACCAGGCAGGGTAACACCAGGAAAACACCAGTCAGGATAACACCAGGCAGGATAACACCAGGCAGGATAACACCAGGCAGGATAACACCAGGATAACACCAGGCAGGGTAACACCAGGCAGGGTAACACCAGGCAGGGTAACACCAGGCAGGGTAACACCAGGCTAACACCAGGATAACACCAGGCAGGATAACACCAGGCAGGATAACACCAGGCAGGATAACACCAGGCAGGATAACACCAGGCAGGATAACACCAGGCAGGATAACACCAGGCAGGATAACACCAGGCAGGATAACACCAGGCAGGATAACACCAGGCAGGATAACACCAGGCAGGATAACACCAGGCAGGATAACACCAGGCAGGATAACACCAGGGTAACACCAGGATAACACCAGGCAGGATAACACCAGGCAGGGTAACACCAGGCAGGGTAACACCAGGGTAACACCAGGATAACACCAGGATAACACCAGGCAGGATAACACCAGGCTAACACCAGGCAGGCTAACACCAGGCAGGCTAACACCAGGCTAACACCAGGCTAACACCAGGCTAACACCAGGCAGGGTAACACCAGGATAACACCAGGCAGGGCAACACCAGGGTAACACCAGGGTAACAGCAGGATAACACCAGGCAGGATAACACCAGGGTAACACCAGGCAGGGTAAAACCAGGGTAACACCAGGCAGGATAACACCAGGCAGGATAACACCAGGAAGGATAACACCAGGAAGGATAACACCAGGAAGGATAACACCAGGGTAACACCAGGGTAACACCAGGCAGGATAACACCAGGCAGGGTAACACCAGGCAGGGTAACACCAGGCAGGGTAACACCAGGCAGGGTAACGCCAGGCAGGGTAACACCAGGATAACACCAGGCAGGATAACACCAGGCAGGATAACACCAGGCAGGCTAACACCAGGCTAACACCAGGGAAACACCAGGGTAACACCAGGCAGGGCAACACCAGGCAGGGCAACACCAGGCAGGGTAACACCAGGCAGGGTAACACCAGGCAGGGCAACACCAGGCAGGGCAACACCAGGCAGGGCAACACCAGGCAGGGCAACACCAGGCAGGGCAACACCAGGCAGGGCAACACCAGGCAGGGCAACACCAGGCAGGGCAACACCAGGCAGGGCAACACCAGGCAGGGTAACACCAGGGTAACAGCAGGATAACACCAGGCAGGGTAAAACCAGGGTAACACCAGGCAGGATAACACCAGGGTAACACCAGGCAGGGTAACACCAGGCAGGATAACACCAGGCAGGATAACACCAGGCAGGATAACACCAGGCAGGATAACACCAGGCAGGGTAACACCAGGGTAACACCAGGATAACACCAGGCAGGATAACACCAGGGTAACACCAGGATAACACCAGGCAGGGTAACACCAGGCAGGATAACACCAGGATAACACCAGGCAGGGTAACACCAGGCAGGATAACACCAGGATAACACCAGGCAGGATAACACCAGGCAGGATAACACCAGGCAGGATAACACCAGGGTAACACCAGGATAACACCAGGCAGGATAACACCAGGGTAACACCAGGCAGGGTAACACCAGGCAGGGTAACACCAGGCAGGATAACACCAGGCAGGATAACAACAGGCAGGATAACAACAGGCAGGATAACACCAGGGTAACACCAGGCAGGATAACACCAGGGTAACACCAGGCAGGATAACACCAGGGTAACACCAGGCAGGGTAACACCAGGGTAACACCAGGATAACACCAGGCAGGATAACACCAGGCAGGGTAACACCAGGCAGGGTAACACCAGGCAGGATAACACCAGGCAGGATAACACCAGGCAGGATAACACCAGGCAGGATAACACCAGGCTAACACCAGGCTAACACCAGGGTAACACCAGGGTAACACCAGGGTAACACGAGGGAGGGCAACACCAGGGTAACACCAGGGTAACACCAGGGTAACACCAGGGTGGGCAACACCAGGGTAACACCAGGGTAACAGCAGGATAACAGCAGGATAACACCAGGCAGGATAACACCAGGGTAACACCAGGGTAACACCAGGCAGGGTAAAACCAGGGTAACACCAGGCAGGATAACACCAGGGTAACACCAGGCAGGATAACACCAGGCAGGATAACACCAGGATAACACCAGGCAGGATAACACCAGGCAGGATAACACCAGGCAGGGTAACACCAGGATAACACCAGGCAGGATAACACCAGGGTAACACCAGGCAGGATAACACCAGGCAGGATAACACCAGGCAGGATAACACCAGGCAGGATAACACCAGGCAGGATAACACCAGGCAGGATAACACCAGGGTAACACCAGTCAGGATAACACCAGGGTAACACCAGGCAGGATAACACCAGGGTAACACCAGGCAGGATAACACCAGGGTAACACCAGGCAGGATAACACCAGGGTAACACCAGGATAACACCAGGATAACACCAGGATAACACCAGGATAACACCAGGCAGGATAACACCAGGGTAACACCAGGATAACACCAGGCAGGGTAACACCAGGCAGGGTAACACCAGGCAGGATAACACCAGGCAGGATAACACCAGGGTAACACCAGGCAGGATAACACCAGGGTAACACCAGGCAGGATAACACCAGGCAGGATAACACCAGGGTAACACCAGGCAGGATAACACCAGGCAGGATAACACCAGGCAGGATAACACCAGGCAGGATAACACCAGGGTAACACCAGGATAACACCAGGCAGGATAACACCAGGGTAACACCAGGCAGGGTAACACCAGGGTAACACCAGGATAACACCAGGCAGGATAACACCAGGCAGGGTAACACCAGGCAGGGTAACACCAGGCAGGATAATACCAGGCAGGGTAACACCAGGCAGGGTAACACCAGGCAGGGTAACACCAGGCAGGGTAACACCAGGGTAACACCAGGCAGGATAACACCAGGCAGGATAACACCAGGCAGGATAACACCAGGCAGGCTAACACCAGGCAGGCTAACACCAGGGTAACACCAGGGTAACACCAGGCAGGGCAACACCAGGCAGGGCAACACCAGGGTAACACCAGGGTAACAGCAGGGTAACAGCAGGATAACACCAGGCAGGATAACACCAGGGTAACACCAGGGTAACAGCAGGCAGGGTAAAACCAGGGTAACACCAGGCAGGATAACACCAGGGTAACACCAGGCAGGATAACACCAGGCAGGATAACACCAGGCAGGATAACACCAGGCAGGATAACACCAGGATAACACCAGGCAGGGTAACACCAGGCAGGATAACACCAGGGTAACACCAGGATAACACCAGGCAGGATAACACCAGGCAGGATAACACCAGGCAGGATAACACCAGGGTAACACCAGGCAGGGTAACACCAGGGTAACACCAGGATAACACCAGGCAGGATAACACCAGGCAGGATAACACCAGGCAGGGTAACACCAGGCAGGGTAACACCAGGCAGGGTAACACCAGGCAGGGTAACACCAGGCAGGGTAACACCAGGCAGGGTAACACCAGGATAACACCAGGGTAACACCAGGCAGGGTAACACCAGGCAGGGTAACACCAGGGTAACACCAGGCAGGGTAACACCAGGCAGGGTAACACCAGGCAGGGTAACACCAGGCAGGGTAACGGCAGGGTAACACCAGGCAGGATAACACCAGGGTAACACCAGGCAGGGTAAAACCAGGGTAACACCAGGCAGGATAACACCAGGATAACACCAGGCAGGATAACACCAGGCAGGATAACACCAGGGTAACACCAGGATAACACCAGGCAGGATAACACCAGGATAACACCAGGGTAACACCAGGGTAACACCAGGCAGGGTAACACCAGGCAGGATAACACCAGGGTAACATCAGGCAGGATAACACCAGGCAGGATAACACCAGGCAGGATAACACCAGGCAGGATAACACCAGGGTAACACCAGGATAACACCAGGATAACACCAGGCAGGATAACACCAGGGTAACACCAGGCAGGGTAACACCAGGGTAACACCAGGCAGGATAACACCAGGGTAACACCAGGCAGGATAACACCAGGGTAACACCAGGCAGGGTAACACCAGGCAGGGTAACACCAGGCAGGGTAACACCAGGCAGGGTAACACCAGGCAGGGTAATACCAGGCAGGGTAACACCAGGCAGGGTAACACCAGGGTAACACCAGGCAGGATAACACCAGGCAGGGTAACACCAGGCAGGGTAACACCAGGCAGGATAACACCAGGCAGGATAACACCAGGCAGGGTAACACCAGGCAGGATAACACCAGGGTAACACCAGGCAGGATAACACCAGGCAGGGTAACACCAGGCAGGGTAACACCAGGGTAACACCAGGGTAACACCAGGCAGGATAACACCAGGCAGGATAACACCAGGCAGGGTAACACCAGGCAGGGTAACACCAGGCAGGATAACACCAGGCAGGATAACACCAGGGTAACACCAGGCAGGGTAACACCAGGCAGGATAACACCAGGCAGGATAACACCAGGCAGGGTAACACTAGGCAGGGTAACACTAGGCAGGGTAACACCAGGCAGGGTAACACCAGGCAGGGTAACACCAGGCAGGATAACACCAGGCAGGGTAACACCAGGCAGGGTAACGGCAGGGTAAATCAACTGAAAATACATAATGACAACAGAAATTGAACGTACCTTCCAGCTAGAATCTTGTAGTAGGCAAATATCTGATCAGCCAGCTTGTAGACAAACTGATCAAAACACAGGTTGACCTGCAGAGGATGTCATAGAGGAAGTACAGTATCAGTCATCATCAAAACACAGGTTGACCTGCAGAGGATGTCAGAGAGGAAGTACAATATCAGTCATCATCAAAACACAGGTTGACCTGCAGAGGATGTCATAGAGGAAGTACAGTATCAGTCATCATCAAAACACAGGTTGACCTGCAGAGGATGTCAGAGAGGAAGTACAGTATCAGTCATCATCAAAACACAGGTTGACCTGCAGAGGATGTCAGAGAGGAAGTACAGTATCAGTCATCATCAAAACACAGGTAGACCTGCAGAGGATGTCAGAGAGGAAGTACAGTATCAGTCATCATCAAAACACAGGTTGACCTGCAGAGGATATCAGAGAGGAAGTACAGTATCAGTCATCATCAAAACACAGGTTGACCTGCAGAGGATGTCAGAGAGGAAGTACAGTATCAGTCATCATCATCAAGGTTGACATGAGGTAAGGGGTAAGGGGAGCGAGTGGTCGCATCTGCACGTCGCTCCAACGGGTAGTATAACTTTTTCATTATATTTCATTATATCACAACGGTTTGATTTGTCTTATCTTAGCAATTTCTTCTCAGCTAGCTACATAGCCGTCTTTGTATCAAAGATAATTGCGTAATTATCGTATTTCGCCGTCCTAACGTAGTCTTCACTAGCCAGCTAGCTAACGTCCACTGATTAGCTGCACTGGAGAAACTGTTACACTCAACTGAACGACTTGATTAGTTTAGTGTTAGCTAGCTACATAGCTGTCTTTGCTGTCTTCGTATCATCGTATCATCGTATCCAAGATAATTGTGTTGTTTAGGTTTAGAGTGTGTAGTCTTAGAGTGATTATCTTAATTTACCGAGGTTAGCTAGCCAGCTATTTGTCGTCCTTAACGTAGGTGACTCTGCTAGCTAGCCAACAGCTAGCCAACGCTAGCCAACGTCTTCTGTATAGAACTCAACTACCCGGTCGCATTCACAGGTTGTATCACATTTTCACTTCATTTTCATTACAGTACAACGGTTTGATTTGTTTGATCGTAGCTAGCTACTTAGCTAGCTACATAGCCGTCTTTGTATCAAAGATAATTGTGTAGTCTAGAGCGATTTTCTAGGTTCGCTAGCCATCTATTGTCGTTCTTTTAACGCAACGTAACGTAAACAACACTGCTAGCTAGCCTGCTAGCCCCGAATAGCAACACTGCAGAAACTATTACACTCAACGGAACGACTTGATTAGTGTAGTGTCAACAACGCACCCACTGCCAGCTGGCCTACTTCAGCAGTACTGTATCATTTTAATCATTTTAGTCAATAAGATTCTTGCTACGTAGCTTAACTTTCTGAACATTCGAGACGTGTAGTCCACTTGTCATTCCAATCTCCTTTGCATTAGCGTAGCCTCTTCTGTAGCCAGTCAACTATGTGTCGGTTTATCCCTGTTCTCTCCTCTCTGCACAGACCATACAAACGCTCCTCACCGCGTGGCCGCGGCCACCCTACTCTGGTGGTCCCAG
The DNA here is from genome assembly GCF_021184085.1 of Oncorhynchus gorbuscha. Lineage (NCBI taxonomy): Eukaryota > Metazoa > Chordata > Actinopteri > Salmoniformes > Salmonidae > Oncorhynchus > Oncorhynchus gorbuscha. The sequence goes on along the minus strand of NC_060187.1, from coordinate 1,114,718 downwards.
CGCGCACGACCCACGTGGAGTTCCAGGTCTCCGGTAGCCTCTGGAACTGCCAATCTGCGGTCAACAAGGCAGAGTTCATCTCAGCCCATGCCTCCCTCCAGTCCCTCGACTTCTTGGCCCTGACGGAAACATGGATCACCACAGACAACACTGCTACTCCTACTGCTCTCTCTTCGTCCGCCCACGTGTTCTCGCACACCCCGAGAGCGTCTGGTCAGCGGGGTGGTGGCACCGGGATCCTCATCTCTCCCAAGTGGTCATTCTCTCTTTCTCCCCTTACCCATCTGTCTATCGCCTCCTTTGAATTCCATGCTGTCACAGTTACTAGCCCTTTCAAGCTTAACATCCTTATCATTTATCGCCCTCCAGGTTCCCTCGGAGAGTTCATCAATGAGCTTGATGCCTTGATAAGCTCCTTTCCTGAGGACGGCTCACCTCTCACAGTTCTGGGCGACTTTAACCTCCCCACGTCTACCTTTGACTCTTTCCTCTCTGCCTCCTTCTTTCCACTCCTCTCCTCTTTTGACCTCACCCTCTCACCTTCCCCCTACTCACAAGGCAGGCAATACGCTCGACCTCATCTTTACTAGATGCTGTTCTTCCACTAACCTCATTGCAACTCCCCTCCAAGTCTCCGACCACTGCCTTGTATCCTTTTCCCTCTCGCTCTCATCCAACACCTCCCACACTGCCCCTACTCGGATGGTATCGCGCCGTCCCAACCTTCGCTCTCTCTCCCCCGCTACTCTCTCCTCTTCCATCCTATCATCTCTTCCCTCCGCTCAAACCTTCTCCCACCTATCTCCTGATTCTGCCTCCTCAACCCTCCTCTCCTCCCTCTCTGCATCCCTTGACTCTCTATGTCCCCTATCCTCCAGGCCGGCTCGGTCCTCCCCTCCCGCTCCGTGGCTCGATGACTCATTGCGAGCTCACAGAACAGGGCTCCGGGCAGCCGAGCGGAAATGGAGGAAAACTCGCCTCCCTGCGGACCTGGCATCCTTTCACTCCCTCCTCTCTACATTTTCCTCCTCTGTCTCTGCTGCTAAAGCCACTTTCTACCACGCTAAATTCCAAGCTTCTGCCTCTAACCCTAGGAAGCTCTTTGCCACCTTCTCCTCCCTCCTGAATCCTCCGCCCCCTCCCCCCTCCCTCTCTGCAGATGACTTCGTCAACCATTTTGAAAAGAAGGTCGACGACATCCGATCCTCGTTTGCTAAGTCAAACGACACCGCTGGTTCTGCTCACACTGCCCTACCCTGTGCTCTGACCTCTTTCTCCCCTCTCTCTCCAGATGAAATCTCGCGTCTTGTGACGGCCGGCCGCCCAACAACCTGCCCGCTTGACCCTATCCCCTCCTCTCTTCTCCAGACCATTTCCGGAGACCTTCTCCCTTACCTCACCTCGCTCATCAACTCATCCCTGACCGTTGGCTACGTCCCTTCCGTCTTCAAGAGAGCGAGAGTTGCACCCCTTCTGAAAAAACCTACACTCGATCCCTCCGATGTCAACAATTACAGACCAGTATCCCTTCTTTCTTTTCTCTCCAAAACTCTTGAACGTGCCGTCCTTGGCCAGCTCTCCCGCTATCTCTCTCTGAATGACCTTCTTGATCCAAATCAGTCAGGTTTCAAGACTAGTCATTCAACTGAGACTGCTCTCCTCTGTATCACGGAGGCGCTCCGCACTGCTAAAGCTAACTCTCTCTCCTCTGCTCTCATCCTTCTAGATCTATCGGCTGCCTTCGATACTGTGAACCATCAGATCCTCCTCTCCACCCTCTCCGAGTTGGGCATCTCCGGCGCGGCCCACGCTTGGATTGCGTCCTACCTGACAGGTCGCTCCTACCAGGTGGCGTGGCGAGAATCTGTCTCCTCACCACGCGCTCTCACCACTGGTGTCCCCAGGGCTCTGTTCTTGGCCCTCTCCTATTCTCGCTATACACCAAGTCACTTGGCTCTGTCATAACCTCACATGGTCTCTCTTATCATTGCTATGCAGACGACACACAATTAATCTTCTCCTTTCCCCTTCTGATGACCAGGTGGCGAATCGCATCTCTGCATGTCTGGCAGACATATCAGTGTGGATGACGGATCACCACCTCAAGCTGAACCTCGGCAAGACGGAGCTGCTCTTCCTCCCGGGGAAGGACTGCCCGTTCCATGATCTCGCCATCACGGTTGACAACTCCATTGTGTCCTCCTCCCAGAGCGCCAAGAACCTTGGCGTGATCCTGACAACACCCTGTCGTTCTCAACTAACATCAAGGCGGTGGCCCGTTCCTGTAGGTTCATGCTCTACAACATCCGCAGAGTACGACCCTGCCTCACACAGGAAGCGGCGCAGGTCCTAATCCAGGCACTTGTCATCTCCCGTCTGGATTACTGCAACTCGCTGTTGGCTGGGCTCCCTGCCTGTGCCATTAAACCCCTTCAACTCATCCAGAACGCCGCAGCCCGTCTGGTGTTCAACCTTCCCAAGTTCTCTCACGTCACCCCGCTCCTCCGTTCTCTCCACTGGCTTCCAGTTGAAGCTCGCATCCGCTACAAGACCATGGTGCTTGCCTACGGAGCTGTGAGGGGAACGGCACCTCAGTACCTCCAGGCTCTGATCAGGCCCTACACCCAAACAAGGGCACTGCGTTCATCCACCTCTGGCCTGCTCGCCTCCCTACCACTGAGGAAGTACAGCTCCCGCTCAGCCCAGTCAAAACTGTTCGCTGCCCTGGCCCCCCAATGGTGGAACAAACTCCCTCACGACGCCAGGACAGCGGAGTCAATCACCACCTTCCGGAGACACCTGAAACCCCACCTCTTTAAGGAATACCTAGGATAGGTTAAGTAATCCCTCTCACCCCACCCCCCCTAAGTTTTAGATGCACTATTGTTAAGTGACTGTCCCACTGGATGTCATAAGGTGAATGCACCAATTTGTAAGTCGCTCTGGATAAGAGCGTCTGCTAAATGACTTAAATGTAATGTAAATGACTTAAATGTAATTTGGGTCAGTGATTGTTGGCCTTGCAGGAGGCTGTATTTCCATTCGAATCCAAATCTAATGTTACTAGTAATGTACAGTACACAGCTCAATAATACATCAACCATTATGCACAGGTACATGACTAGTTACCTCTGCTGTAGTGGTGACTAGTTACCTCTGCTGTAGTGGTGACTAGTTGCCCCTGCTGTAGTGGTGACTAGTTGCCCCTGCTGTAGTGGTGACTAGTTGCCCCTGCTGTAGTGGTGACTAGTGGTGACTAGTTGCCCTGCTGTAGTGGTGACTAGTTACCTCTGCTGTAGTGGTGACTAGTTACCTCTGCTGTAGTGGTGACTAGTTACCTCTGCTGTAGTGGTGACTAGTTGCCTCTGCTGTAGTGGTGACTAGTTACCTCTGCTGTAGTGGTGACTAGTTACCTCTGCTGTAGTGGTGACTAGTTACCTCTGCTGTAGTGGTGACTAGTTACCTCTGCTGTAGTGGTGACTAGTTACCTCTGCTGTAGTGGTGACTAGTTACCTCTGCTGTAGTGGTGACTAGTTACCTCTGCTGTAGTGGTGACTAGTTACCTCTGCTGTAGTGGTGACTAGTTACCTCTGCTGTAGTGGTGACTAGTTACCTCTGCTGTAGTGGTGACTAGTTACCTCTGCTGTAGTGGTGACTAGTTACCTCTGCTGTAGTGGTGACTAGTTACCTCTGCTGTAGTGGTGACTAGTTACCTCTGCTGTAGTGGGCACTAGTCTAATGGTGAACTAGTTACCTCTGCTGTAGTGATGACTAGTTACCTCTGCTGTAGTGATGACTAGTTACCTCTGCTGTAGTGATGACTAGTTACCTCTGCTGTAGTGATGACTAGTTACCTCTGCTGTAGTGATGACTAGTTACCTCTGCTGTAGTGATGACTAGTTACCTCTGCTGTAGTGATGACTAGTTACCTCTGCTGTAGTGATGACTAGTTACCTCTGCTGTAGTGATGACTAGTTACCTCTGCTGTAGTGATGACTAGTTACCTCTGCTGTAGTGATGACTAGTTACCTCTGCTGTAGTGATGACTAGTCTAATGGTGAACTAGTTACCTCTGCTGTAGTGATGACTAGTTACCTCTGCTGTAGTGATGACTAGTTACCTCTGCTGTAGTGATGACTAGTCTAATGGTGAACTAGTTACCTCTGCTGTAGTGATGACTAGTCTAATGGTGAACTAGTTACCTCTGCTGTAGTGATGACTAGTCTAATGGTGAACTAGTTACCTCTGCTGTAGTGATGACTAGTCTAATGGTGAACTAGTTACCTCTGCTGTAGTGATGACTAGTCTAATGGTGAACTAGTTACCTCTGCTGTAGTGATGACTAGTCTAATGGTGAACTAGTTACCTCTGCTGTAGTGATGACTAGTCTAATGGTGAACTAGTTACCTCTGCTGTAGTGATGACTAGTCTAATGGTGAACTAGTTACCTCTGCTGTAGTGATGACTAGTCTAATGGTGAACTAGTTACCTCTGCTGTAGTGATGACTAGTCTAATGGTGAACTAGTTACTGTAGTGATGACTAGTCTGAACTGTTACCTCTAGTGATGACTAGTCTAATGGTGAACTAGTTACCTCTGCTGTAGTGATGACTAGTCTAATGGTGAACTAGTTACCTCTGCTGTAGTGATGACTAGTCTAATGGTGAACTAGTTACCTCTGCTGTAGTGATGACTAGTCTAATGGTGAACTAGTTACCTCTGCTGTAGTGATGACTAGTCTAATGGTGAACTAGTTACCTCTGCTGTAGTGATGACTAGTCTAATGGTGAACTAGTTACCTCTGCTGTAGTGATGACTAGTCTAATGGTGAACTAGTTACCTCTGCTGTAGTGATGACTAGTCTAACGGTGAACTACATACCTCTGCTGTAGTGATGACTAGTCTAATGGTGAACTAGTTACCTCTGCTGTAGTGATGACTAGTCTAACGGTGAACTACATACCTCTGCTGTAGTGATGACTAGTCTAACGGTGAACTACATACCTCTGCTTCTATCTCATCGTAGAGGAACTGCTTCTTGAACCTGGTCAGGGCGTAGTGGGCACTGTCATTATAGAGGTCCAGAGGATACAGCACATACCTGGAGGACAGACACTTCATGAGACTGGCTCTGGATGGACGACTGTGTGTGTGTCTGTGTGTCTGTGTGTGTCTGTGTGTGTCTGTGTCTGTGTCTGTGTCTGTGTGTCTGTGTGTGTGTGTGTGTGTGTGCTCCTTACTCCATCATAGAGGCCTCCTTGGTCTCCAGAATGTGGTCTGTGAGGATCCAGGGCATGGACATCTCGATGGGGAACTGGATCCTGCGCCCCATGGTCAGCTCCAGGAAGAACTCTCTGAACCACAGCTGAGACAGGTCACAGCACTGCTGTAGGGTCTCTGTTAGGGGACAGAGGGTTAGGGGGGGCAGAGGGTTAGAGAGGGGACAGGGGGTTAGAGAGGGGGCAGAGGGTTAGGGGGGGGCAGAGGGTTAGGGTGGGGGGACAGAGGGTTAGGGGGGACAGAGGGTTAGAGAGGGGACAGGGGGTTAGAGAGGGGGCAGAGGGTTAGGGGGGGGCAGAGGGTTAGGGGGGCAGAGGGTTAGGGTGGGGACAGGGGTTAGAGAGGGGGCAGAGGGTTAGGGGGCAGAGGGTTAGGGGGGGGGGACAGGGGGGGGTTAGAGAGGGGACAGGGGGTTAGAGAGGGGCAGAGGGTTAGGGGGGGCAGAGGGTTAGGGGGGGCAGAGGGGGGGGACAGGGGGTTAGAGAGGGGACAGGGGGTTAGAGAGGGGCAGAGGGTTAGGGGGGGCAGAGGGTTAGGGGGGTGACAGAGGGTTAGGGGGGGGGACAGAGGGTTAGAGAGGGGACAGGGGGTTAGAGAGAGGGCAGAGGGTTAGGGGGGGGCAGAGGGTTAGGGGGGGACAGAGGGTTAGAGAGGGGACAGGGGGTTAGAGAGGGGGCAGAGGGTTAGGGGGGGGGCAGAGGGTTAGGGGGGGCAGAGGGTTAGGGGGGGCAGAGGGTTAGGGGGGGGGACAGAGGGTTAGAGAGGGGGCAGAGGGTTAGGGGGGGGGGGGGGGCAGAGGGTTAGGGGGGGGTGACAGAGGGTTAGGGGGGGGGGACAGAGGGTTAGAGAGGGGACAGGGGGTTAGAGAGAGGGCAGAGGGTTAGGGGGGGGCAGAGGGTTAGGGGGGGACAGAGGGTTAGAGAGGGGACAGGGGGTTAGAGAGGGGGCAGAGGGTTAGGGGGCAGAGGGTTAGGGGGGGACAGAGGGTTAGGGGGGACAGAGGGTTGGGGGGGACAGGGGGTTAGGGAGGGGGACAGGGGGTTAGGGAGGGACAGGGGGTTAGGGAGGGGGACAGGGGGTTAGGGAGGGGGACAGGGGGTTAGGGAGGGGGACAGGGGGTTAGGGGGACAGAGGGTTAGGGGGCAGAGGGTTAGGGGGGGCAGAGGGTTAGGGGGACAGACGGAGGGTTAGGGGGGGACAGACGGAGGGTTAGAGGTAGAGAGGGAACAGGGAGAGAGAGCAGGATGGTTCTGTAAACTCCTTACCGCTGAAGTTGAGCAGGTGAGTATAGAAGAAGGACTCTCTGTGGAACTTCTCCATGTCCATGATGGTGGGTCCCTCCAGACTGCTGCGGAGGGTCTTCTTAGAACCACTCTTATCAGCTATCAGAGACTCCAGCATGGTACGAACCATGTACAGCTACAGAGGAGGAGGAGGAGAGGACATTAAACGAAAAGCCCAGGAGGCCGGATGTTGCAGAGATACTGGAACAGGCACACCATGTTGTCTTTCTCACTACTAAGATCCATCCTGAAACCATGTGCTGAGAGAGAGAGAGGCCGAGGGTGCTGAGAGAGACCCGAGGGTGCTGAGAGAGAGAGGCCCAGGGTGCTGAGAGAGACCCGAGGGTGCTGAGAGAGAGAGAGGCCGAGGGTGCTGAGAGAGACCCGAGGGTGCTGAGAGAGAGAGAGAGGCCGAGGGTGCTGAGAGAGAGAGAGGCCGAGGGTGCTGAGAGAGAGAGAGGCCGAGGGTGCTGAGAGAGAGAGAGGCCGAGGGTGCTGAGAGAGAGAGAGGCCGAGGGTGCTGAGAGAGAGAGAGGCCGAGGGTGCTGAGAGCGAGAGAGGCCGAGGGTGCTGAGAGAGAGAGAGGCCGAGGGTGCTGAGAGAGAGAGGGCCGAGGGTGCTGAGAGAGGCCGAGGGTGCTGAGAGAGGCCGAGGGTGCTGAGAGAGGCCGAGGGTGCTGAGAGAGGCCGAGGGTGCTGAGAGAGAGAGAGACCGAGGGTGCTGAGAGAGAGAGAGACCGAGGGTGCTGAGAGAGAGAGAGACAGAGGGTGCTGAGAGAGAGAGAGACAGAGGGTGCTGAGAGAGAGAGAGGCCGAGGGTGCTGAGAGAGAGAGAGGCCGAGGGTGCTGAGAGAGAGAGAGGCCGAGGGTGCTGAGAGAGAGAGAGGCCGAGGGTGCTGAGAGAGAGAGGCCCAGGGTGCTGAGAGAGACCCGAGGGTGCTGAGAGAGAGAGGCCCAGGGTGCTGAGAGAGACCCGAGGGTGCTGAGAGAGGCCGAGGGTGCTGAGAGAGAGAGAGGCCGAGGGTGCTGAGAGAGAGAGAGGCCGAGGGTGCTGAGAGAGAGAGAGAGGCCCAGGGTGCTGAGAGAGAGAGAGAGGCCCAGGGTGCTGAGAGAGACCCGAGGGTGCTGAGAGAGAGAGAGGCCGAGGGTGCTGAGAGAGAGAGAGACCGAGGGTGCTGAGAGAGAGAGAGACCGAGGGTGCTGAGAGAGAGAGAGACCGAGGGTGCTGAGAGAGAGAGAGACAGAGGGTGCTGAGAGAGAGAGAGACAGAGGGTGCTGAGAGAGAGAGAGACAGAGGGTGCTGAGAGAGAGAGAGACAGAGGGTGCTGAGAGAGAGAGAGGCCGAGGGTGCTGAGAGAGAGAGAGAGGCCCAGGGTGCTGAGAGAGACCCGAGGGTGCTGAGAGAGAGAGAGAGGCCGAGGGTGCTGAGAGAGAGAGAGACCGAGGGTGCTGAGAGAGAGAGAGAGACCGAGGGTGCTGAGAGAGAGAGAGAGGCCCAGGGTGCTGAGAGAGAGAGGCCGAGGGTGCTGAGAGAGAGAGGCCGAGGGTGCTGAGAGAGAGAGAGGCCGAGGGTGCTGAGAGAGAGAGAGGCCGAGGGTGCTGAGAGAGAGAGAGGCCGAGGGTGCTGAGAGAGAGAGAGGCCGAGGGTGCTGAGAGAGAGAGAGGCCGAGGGTGCTGAGAGAGAGAGAGGCCGAGGGTGCTGAGAGAGAGAGAGGCCGAGGGTGCTGAGAGAGAGAGAGGCCGAGGGTGCTGAGAGAGAGAGGGTGCTGAGAGAGGCCGAGGGTGCTGAGAGAGAGAGAGGCCGAGGGTGCTGAGAGAGAGAGAGGCCGAGGGTGCTGAGAGAGAGAGAGGCCGAGGGTGCTGAGAGAGAGAGAGGCCGAGGGTGCTGAGAGAGAGAGAGGCAGAGGGTGCTGAGAGAGAGGGGGAGAGAGGCTGAGGGTGCTGAGAGAGAGAGGCCGAGGGTGCTGAGAGAGAGGGGGAGAGAGGCCGAGGGTGCTGAGAGAGAGGGGGAGAGAGACCGAGGGTGCTGAGAGAGAGGGGGAGAGAGGCCGAGGGTGCTGAGAGAGAGAGGCCGAGGGTGCTGAGAGAGAGAGAGGCCGAGGGTGCTGAGAGAGAGGGGGAGAGAGACCGAGGGTGCTGAGAGACCGAGGGTGCTGAGAGAGAGAAAACAGAGGGTGCTGAGAGAGAGAAAACAGAGGGTGCTGAGAGAGAGACCAGGGGTGCTGAGAGAGAGAAAACAGAGGGTGCTGAGAGAGAGACCAGGGGTGCTGAGAGAGAGAAAACAGAGGGTGCTGAGAGAGAGACCAGGGGTGCTGAGAGAGAGAAAACAGAGGGTGCTGAGAGAGAGACCAGGGGTGCTGAGAGAGAGAAAACAGAGGGTGCTGAGAGAGAGACCAGGGGTGCTGAGAGAGAGAAAACAGAGGGTGCAGAGAGAGAGACCAGGGGTGCTGAGAGAGAGGGGGAGAGAGACCGAGGGTGCTGAGAGAGAGGGGGAGAGAGACCGAGGGTGCTGAGAGAGAGGGGGAGAGAGACCGAGGGTGCTGAGAGAGAGGGGGAGAGAGACCGAGGGTGCTGAGAGAGGGGGCTCAGACAGACCTGTGTGCTGGAAGGGCCGACGGCGCGGCGAGGAACCTTGATGTCAAAGCCTCCCTTGGGGTCTTTCTCTCCTCGCAGGGCAGGGTCATTGTGGGGCTCATGTCCTGCCTCCCAATCACAGATGGTCTTCCTGATGGCCTGCAGGACACTGGGGAGAGAAACATGTTGATCAGTACATCAGAGTGACTGAGCGTGTGTGTGTGTGTGTGTGTGTGTGTGTGTGTGTGTGTGTGTGTGTGTGTGTGTGTGTGTGTGTGTGTGTGTGTGTGTGTGTCGCTCCGTAGTACCTCTGCACCACGTTCTTCTTCTTCTTGATGGCCTGCCGTAGCGGGTCTCTCAGGGTGAGCTGGGCGAAGTCCTGCAGGGCCGAGTAGATGGTGTGGCGGATAGCGTGGTTAAAAACAGACTCCATACGACCCATCAGGACCTGTAAACCCTTTATCATGGCCATCACCTGGAGGGAAGGACCACCTCACGTTTAGTTAGTCTCTAACACACCTAGAGACAGGTTAGTTAGTCTAACACACCTAGAGACAGGTTAGTTCGTCTCTAACACACCTAGAGACAGGTTAGTTCGTCTCTAACACACCTAGAGACAGGTTAGTTCGTCTCTAACACACCTAGAGACAGGTTAGTTCGTCTAACACACCTAGAGACAGGTTAGTTCGTCTCTAACACACCTAGAGACAGGTTAGTTCGTCTAACACACCTAGAGACAGGTTAGTTTGTCTAACACACCTAGAGACAGGTTAGTTTGTCTCTAACACACCTAGAGACAGGTTAGTTTGTCTCTAACACACCTAGAGACAGGTTAGTTCGTCTAACACACCTAGAGACAGGTTAGTTTGTCTAACACACCTAGAGACAGGTTAGTTTGTCTCTAACACACCTAGAGACAGGTTAGTTTGTCTCTAACACACCTAGAGACAGGTTAGTTTGTCTCTAACACACCTAGAGACAGGTTAGTTTGTCTCTAACACACCTAGAGACAGGTTAGTTTGTCTAACACACCTAGAGACAGGTTAGTTTGTCTAACACACCTAGAGACAGGTTAGTTAGTCTAACACACCTAGGTAAGTTAGAGACACCTCACAAAGGTAAATTAGAGACAGGTTAGTCAGAGACACTAAAGAGGAGTTAGGCTGACTGACCTCTACCAGGGAGAACTTCTCCTGACTGACCTCTACCAGGGAGAACTTCTCCTGACTGACCTCTACCAGGGAGAACTTCTCCTGACTGACCTCTACCAGGGAGAACTTCTCCTGACTGACCTCTACCAGGGAGAACTTCTCCTGACTGACCTCTACCAGGGAGAACTTCTCCTGACTGACCTCTACCAGGGAGAACTTCTCCTGACTGACCTCTACCAGGGAGAACTTCTCCTGACTGACCTCTACCAGGGAGAACTTCTCCTGACTGACCTCTACCAGGGAGAACTTCTCCTGACTGACCTCTACCAGGGAGAACTTCTCCTGACTGACCTCTACCAGGGAGAACTTCTCCTGACTGACCCTACCAGGGAGAACCAGGGAGAACTTCTCCTGACTGACCTCTACCAGGGAGAACTTCTCCTGACTACCAGGGAGAACTTCTCCTGACTGACCTCTACCAGGGAGAACTTCTCCTGACTGACCTCTACCAGGGAGAACTTCTCCTGACTGACCTCTACCAGGGAGAACTTCTCCTGACTGACCTCTACCAGGGAGAACTTCTCCTGACTGACCTCTACCAGGGAGAACTTCTCCTGACTGACCTCTACCAGGGAGAACTTCTCCCGACTAAAGAGGAGTTGACTGACCTCTACCAGGGAGAACTTCTCCTCACTAAAGAGGAGTTAGGCTGACTGACCTCTACCAGGGAGAACTTCTCCTGACTGACCTCTACCAGGGAGAACTTCTCCTGACTAAAGAGGAGTTGACTGACCTCTACCAGGGAGAACTTCTCCTCACTAAAGAGGGGTTAGGCTGACTGACCTCTACCAGGGAGAACTTCTCCTCACTGACCTCTATCAGGGAGAACTTCCTCACTAAAGAGGAGCTGACTGACCTCTATCAGGGAGAACTTCCTCACTAAAGAGGAGCTGACTGACCTATATCAGGGAGAACTTCCTCACTAAAGAGGAGCTGACTGACCTCTACCAGGGAGAACTTCTCCTGACTAAAGAGGAGCTGACTGATCTCTACCAGGGAGAACTTCTCCTGACTAAAGAGGAGTTGACTGACCTCTACCAGGGAGAACTTCTCCTCACTAAAGAGGGGTTAGGCTGACTGACCTCTACCAGGGAGAACTTCTCCTCACTGACCTCTACCAGGGAGAACTTCTCCTGACTGACCTCTATCAGGGAGAACTTCCTCACTAAAGAGGAGCTGACTGACCTCTATCAGGGAGAACTTCCTCACTAAAGAGGAGCTGACTGACCTATATCAGGGAGAACTTCCTCACTAAAGAGGAGCTGACTGACCTCTACCAGGGAGAACTTCTCCTGACTGACCTCTACCAGGGAGAACTTCTCCTCACTAAAGAGGAGTTGACTGACCTCTATCAGGGAGAACTTCCTCACTAAAGAGGAGCTGACTGACCTCTACCAGGGAGAACTTCCTCACTAAAGAGGAGCTGACTGACCTCTACCAGGGAGAACTTCTCCTCACTAAAGAGGAGCTGACTGACCTCCACCAGGGAGAACTTCTCCTCACTGACCTCTACCAGGGAGAACTTCTCCTGACTGACCTCTACCAGGGAGAACTTCTCCTGACTGACCTCTACCAGGGAGAACTTCTCCTGACTGACCTCTACCAGGGAGAACTTCTCCTGACTAAAGAGGAGTTGACTGACCTCTACCAGGGAGAACTTCTCCTCACTAAAGAGGAGTTAGGCTGACTGACCTCTACCAGGGAGAACTTCTCCTGACTGACCTCTACCAGGGAGAACTTCTCCTGACTGACCTCTACCAGGGAGAACTTCTCCTGACTGACCTCTACCAGGGAGAACTTCTCCTGACTGACCTCTACCAGGGAGAACTTCTCCTGACTGACCTCTACCAGGGAGAACTTCTCCTGACTGACCTCTACCAGGGAGAACTTCTCCTGACTGACCTCTACCAGGGAGAACTTCTCCTGACTGACCTCTACCAGGGAGAACTTCTCCTGACTGACCTCTACCAGGGAGAACTTCTCCTGACTGACCTCTACCAGGGAGAACTTCTCCTGACTGACCTCTACCAGGGAGAACTTCTCCTGACTGACCTCTACCAGGGAGAACTTCTCCTGACTGACCTCTACCAGGGAGAACTTCTCCTGACTGACCTCTACCAGGGAGAACTTCTCCCGACTAAAGAGGAGTTGACTGACCTCTACCAGGGAGAACTTCCTCACTAAAGAGGAGTTAGGCTGACTGACCTCTACCAGGGAGAACTTCTCCTGACTGACCTCTACCAGGGAGAACTTCTCCTGACTAAAGAGGAGTTGACTGACCTCTACCAGGGAGAACTTCTCCTCACTAAAGAGGGGTTAGGCTGACTGACCTCTACCAGGGAGAACTTCTCCTCACTGACCTCTATCAGGGAGAACTTCCTCACTAAAGAGGAGCTGACTGACCTCTATCAGGGAGAACTTCCTCACTAAAGAGGAGCTGACTGACCTATATCAGGGAGAACTTCCTCACTAAAGAGGAGCTGACTGACCTCTACCAGGGAGAACTTCTCCTGACTAAAGAGGAGCTGACTGATCTCTACCAGGGAGAACTTCTCCTGACTAAAGAGGAGTTGACTGACCTCTACCAGGGAGAACTTCTCCTCACTAAAGAGGGGTTAGGCTGACTGACCTCTACCAGGGAGAACTTCTCCTCACTGACCTCTACCAGGGAGAACTTCTCCTGACTGACCTCTATCAGGGAGAACTTCCTCACTAAAGAGGAGCTGACTGACCTCTATCAGGGAGAACTTCCTCACTAAAGAGGAGCTGACTGACCTATATCAGGGAGAACTTCCTCACTAAAGAGGAGCTGACTGACCTCTACCAGGGAGAACTTCTCCTGACTGACCTCTACCAGGGAGAACTTCTCCTCACTAAAGAGGAGTTGACTGACCTCTATCAGGGAGAACTTCCTCACTAAAGAGGAGCTGACTGACCTCTACCAGGGAGAACTTCCTCACTAAAGAGGAGCTGACTGACCTCTACCAGGGAGAACTTCTCCTCACTAAAGAGGAGCTGACTGACCTCCACCAGGGAGAACTTCTCCTCACTGACCTCTACCAGGGAGAACTTCTCCTGACTGACCTCTACCAGGGAGAACTTCTCCTGACTGACCTCTACCAGGGAGAACTTCTCCTGACTGACCTCTACCAGGGAGAACTTCTCCTGACTGACCTCTACCAGGGAGAACTTCTCCTGACTAAAGAGGAGTTGACTGACCTCTACCAGGGAGAACTTCTCCTCACTAAAGAGGAGTTAGGCTGACTGACCTCTACCAGGGAGAACTTCTCCTGACTGACCTCTACCAGGGAGAACTTCTCCTGACTAAAGAGGAGCTGACTGATCTCTACCAGGGAGAACTCCTGACTAAAGAGGAGCTGACTGATCTCTAAAGAGGAGAACTTCTCCTGACTAAAGAGGAGTTGACTGACCTCTACCAGGGAGAACTTCTCCTCACTAAAGAGGGGTTAGGCTGACTGACCTCTACCAGGGAGAACTTCTCCTCACTGACCTCTACCAGGGAGAACTTCTCCTGACTGACCTCTATCAGGGAGAACTTCCTCACTAAAGAGGAGCTGACTGACCTCTATCAGGGAGAACTTCCTCACTAAAGAGGAGCTGACTGACCTCTACCAGGGAGAACTTCTCCTGACTGACCTCTACCAGGGAGAACTTCTCCTCACTAAAGAGGAGTTGACTGACCTCTACCAGGGAGAACTTCCTCACTAAAGAGGAGCTGACTGACCTCTACCAGGGAGAACTTCCTCACTAAAGAGGAGCTGACTGACCTCTACCAGGGAGAACTTCTCCTCACTAAAGAGGAGCTGACTGACCTCCACCAGGGAGAACTTCTCCTCACTAAAGAGGAGCTGACTGACCTCCACCAGGGAGAACTTCTCCTCACTAAAGAGGAGTTGACTGACCTCTACCAGGGAGAACTTCTCCTGACTAAAGAGGAGTTGACTGACCTCTACCAGGGAGAACTTCTCCTCACTAAAGAGGGGTTAGGCTGACTGACCTCTACCAGGGAGAACTTCTCCTCACTGACCTCTATCAGGGAGAACTTCCTCACTAAAGAGGAGCTGACTGACCTCTATCAGGGAGAACTTCCTCACTAAAGAGGAGCTGACTGACCTATATCAGGGAGAACTTCCTCACTAAAGAGGAGCTGACTGACCTCTACCAGGGAGAACTTCTCCTGACTAAAGAGGAGCTGACTGATCTCTACCAGGGAGAACTTCTCCTGACTAAAGAGGAGTTGACTGACCTCTACCAGGGAGAACTTCTCCTCACTAAAGAGGGGTTAGGCTGACTGACCTCTACCAGGGAGAACTTCTCCTCACTGACCTCTACCAGGGAGAACTTCTCCTGACTGACCTCTATCAGGGAGAACTTCCTCACTAAAGAGGAGCTGACTGACCTCTATCAGGGAGAACTTCCTCACTAAAGAGGAGCTGACTGACCTATATCAGGGAGAACTTCCTCACTAAAGAGGAGCTGACTGACCTCTACCAGGGAGAACTTCTCCTGACTGACCTCTACCAGGGAGAACTTCTCCTCACTAAAGAGGAGTTGACTGACCTCTATCAGGGAGAACTTCCTCACTAAAGAGGAGCTGACTGACCTCTACCAGGGAGAACTTCCTCACTAAAGAGGAGCTGACTGACCTCTACCAGGGAGAACTTCTCCTCACTAAAGAGGAGCTGACTGACCTCCACCAGGGAGAACTTCTCCTCACTGACCTCTACCAGGGAGAACTTCTCCTGACTGACCTCTACCAGGGAGAACTTCTCCTGACTGACCTCTACCAGGGAGAACTTCTCCTGACTGACCTCTACCAGGGAGAACTTCTCCTGACTGACCTCTACCAGGGAGAACTTCTCCTGACTAAAGAGGAGTTGACTGACCTCTACCAGGGAGAACTTCTCCTCACTAAAGAGGAGTTAGGCTGACTGACCTCTACCAGGGAGAACTTCTCCTGACTGACCTCTACCAGGGAGAACTTCTCCTCACTAAAGAGGAGTTGACTGACCTCTACCAGGGAGAACTTCTCCTGACTAAAGAGGAGCTGACTGATCTCTACCAGGGAGAACTTCTCCTGACTAAAGAGGAGTTGACTGACCTCTACCAGGGAGAACTTCTCCTCACTAAAGAGGGGTTAGGCTGACTGACCTCTACCAGGGAGAACTTCTCCTCACTGACCTCTACCAGGGAGAACTTCTCCTGACTGACCTCTATCAGGGAGAACTTCCTCACTAAAGAGGAGCTGACTGACCTCTATCAGGGAGAACTTCCTCACTAAAGAGGAGCTGACTGACCTCTACCAGGGAGAACTTCTCCTGACTGACCTCTACCAGGGAGAACTTCTCCTCACTAAAGAGGAGTTGACTGACCTCTACCAGGGAGAACTTCCTCACTAAAGAGGAGCTGACTGACCTCTACCAGGGAGAACTTCCTCACTAAAGAGGAGCTGACTGACCTCTACCAGGGAGAACTTCTCCTCACTAAAGAGGAGCTGACTGACCTCCACCAGGGAGAACTTCTCCTCACTAAAGAGGAGCTGACTGACCTCCACCAGGGAGAACTTCTCCTCACTAAAGAGGAGCTGACTGACCTCTACCAGGGAGAACTTCTCCTCACTAAAGAGGAGCTGACTGACCTCCACCAGGGAGAACTTCTCCTCACTAAAGAGGAGTTGACTGACCTCTACCAGGGAGAACTTCTCCTGACTGACCTCTACCAGGGAGAACTTCTCCTCACAAAAGAGGAGTTGGCTGACCTCTACCAGGGAGAACTTCTCCTCACTGACCTCTACCAGGGAGAACTTCTCCTCACTGACCTCTACCAGGGAGAACTTCTCCTCACTGACCTCTACCAGGGAGAACTTCTCCTCACTGACCTCTACCAGGGAGAACTTCTCCTCACTGACCTCTACCAGGGAGAACTTCTCCTCACTGACCTCTACCAGGGAGAACTTCTCCTCAC